>NC_090261.1:69749161-69819161 GCF_037325665.1 Littorina saxatilis
TTTATAAAAAAAATATTTTTTTTACAATTTTCAGATTTTTAAATTTTTAAGCCACCAAGCTGAAATGCAATACCGAAGTCCGGCCTTCGTCGAAGATTGCTTGGCCAAAATTTCAATCAATTTGATTGAAAAATGAGGGTGTGACAGTGCCGCCTCAACTTTTACAAAAAGCCGGATATGACGTCATCAAAGGTATTTATCGAAAAAAAGAAAAAACGTCCGGGGATATCATTCCCAGGAACTCTCATGTAAAATTTCATAAAGATCGGTCCAGTAGTTTGGTCTGAATCGCTCTACACACACACACACGCACAGACAGACAGACAGACAGACAGACAGACAGACAGACAGACAGACACACACACACACACACACACATACACCACGACCCTCGTCTCGATTCCCCCCTCTACGTTAAAATATTTAGTCAAAACTTGACTAAATGTAACAATAAACAAGTCGCGTAAGGCGAAATTACTACATTTAGTCAAGCTGTGGAACTCACAGAATGAAACTGAACGCACTGCATTTTGTCACAATGACCGTAGTCCGCCGCTTGTGCATAACGGAGTGAAACTGACGAGCCTGTTCGGCGCGGTAGTGGTTTCGCTGTGCTGCATAGCACGCTTTTCTGTACCTCTCTTCGTTTTAACTTTCTGAGCGTGTTTTTAATCCAAACATATCATATCTATATTTTTTTGGAATCAGGAACCGACAAGGAATAAGATGAAATTGTTTTTAAATCGATTTCGGAAATTTAATTTTGATCATAATTTTTATATTTTTTAATTTTTAGAGCTTGTTTTTATTTATATGTTTTTGGAATCAGGAAATGATGTAAAACACTGTGTATAAAATTGCCTCTACCTGTATTGCAAACCGACTTAAAAAAGTTTTGCCAATGTTGACCAAAAGGGATTTCTCAAAGGCAGATGTATTAGTGAAAACATACGTCAACTGTTTGATACACTCGTGTACACAGAAGAGCATAATATTCCTGGTCTCTTGTTGACGATTGATTTCCAAAAAGCTTTCGATAGTATTTCTTGGTCCTTTATTGAGAAAAGTCTTGATTTGTTTAACTTTGGACCGCAACTCAGACAGTGGGTAAAGACTTTTTATAATCATATTATTACATGTAT
This sequence comes from Littorina saxatilis, assembly GCF_037325665.1. Classification (NCBI taxonomy): domain Eukaryota; kingdom Metazoa; phylum Mollusca; class Gastropoda; order Littorinimorpha; family Littorinidae; genus Littorina; species Littorina saxatilis. The sequence goes on from NC_090261.1 coordinate 69,750,304, forward strand.
AACAGTAAATGGCCATTATACTGGATGGTTTAAGATACACAGAGGCGTTAGACAAGGGGATTCTCTTTCACCTTATTTGTACTTAATTTGTGCAGAAATTTTGTCTTTAATGATTAGACAAAATGATAAAATTAAAGGGATTAGATTGAAAGAACGAGATGTTTTTCTGTCGCAGTTTGCAGACGACACCACCCTTTACTTAGATAGAAGTAAGGAGTCATTTGTAGAAGCTATATGTACGCTCAAACTGTTTGCAAATATGTCTGGTTTGAATATGAATTACGATAAAACAAATGTTATTTGGATAGGTAGTAAAAAGAATTCGCATGCTAGATTTTTACAAGATCAAAATTTTTGCTGGAACCCTGGTATTTTTAAGGTTTTGGGTATAAATTTTTCGGTTGATTTACAATGTATTGTTCACATTAATTATCAGGATAAATTAAAAGATATTAAAAAGATTTATATGTATGGGAAAAGAGACATCTTACCCCACTAGGTAAAATAATTGTTATTAAAACCCTTGTATTGTCAAAGATTACTCATTTGTTTATGTGTCTGCCCGATCCTGATAATAACTTATTGAAAGAATTGGATAAGTTGTTATTTGATTTTTTATGGAGTGGTAAAAGAGCAAAAATTAAAAAGACAGTAGTGTTTAAACCCCTTGAAGAAGGGGGGTTAAATATGGTGAATATTTATGTATTTTTGTCAACATTGAAGATTGATTGGATGCGAAAAGTTGTTTGTGGTGATTCATGTTTGAAGAGATTTGTTATGAATATGTATCCAGAACTAAATATTGTGAATCTGGTTGGTACCAATTATATAAAAGTGTTGAAAAATACGGCGAAAAACAAGTTTTGGCAAGATGTGTTAAAGCATCATGAAAAGTTATATGCAAAATGTCTACCTGTTAATATTGATGAATTTTTGTACGAATGTCTTTTTTATAATGATAACATAGTGAGAGGTAAAAGAAGCATTTATTATAAGAGTTGGCATGAAGAAGGAATTGTATATGTGAAACATTTAGTAAATTTGGAGGGTAAATATTTGAATTATCAAGAGTTTTCTGAATTATTTCCTAATGTTAAAAGTGATATTTTGTTGTATTGTGGAATTGTATCCGCTGTGAAAAGCTATCAGCTAAAGCACGTCGCCAAAAACAAGATAGGCGTATCCAGGACACATGGGTCTGCGATGGCGAAATCTTTATAAAAAAGAACGAAAAAATCACAAGTGTTCAACGAGGTAGATCTCGAAAAATTTGTATAACTATAGTTGGTTTCTGTAAGCCACAGCTTTCCAAGCGAAGTGTGTTTGCTGCTGCAAGCAGTAAAATGTGACACCCGTGTGTGTGTGTGTGTGTGTGTGTGTGTGTGTGTGTGTACGTACGCACTACGCTTAACATTTGTCGGTACCACGAACTCTGTCTCGCTCTACGGTTTCGATTTTAACAAAATTAATGACTTTTTACCTCTGCAGTGAGACGAAGATGTTATCAACCAGAAATTGAAACGTTTATTGAACATTGCCACACACCAAGTGCTGACACGTCGTGTGTGTGTGTGCGTGTGCGTGTGCGTGTGTGTGTGTGTGTGCATACATGTGCATGTGTATATTTTTGAACCACGAGCTGAGAGCTACAGAAGTGTTGTTGTTTTTTGTTGTCGTTGTTTTCTAATGGAAAACCGTTACCCATTGGGAACTCTGTATATACATTCTTTACTTAATCTTGTTTTTGAACCCTCTTTACAAACTTTACCTTTGTTTTTTCTGCTGTCTTTTTGTAGCGCAAATCCTCCCAGACCAGCCCGCAGATACACCCTCCCCCTGGCCATTTTCTTGTTCCTGATCCTGATTGGATATGTCAGTTAATTTAAGCATGTACAGGGCCAGAATTGGGTGTTTCTATGGAAAAGCAGTAGTTCTCTGTCGCAAACTTGCTTTCTTATGTGAATCTTCTGTGTTACCATTTGTGATTTTAACTTCCCTTAAATCACCAGCCCGTGTTCCGTTATCATTGTTCGTTTTTTGTTGTGTTACCTTCAGCTTTAAAAACTGGTCGGCTTTATTAACCAACACCAAGTTGCCAAAAACAAATAACGTTGATTTTAATGACCCGCAGTCAAGTCCTTCTGTAACCCCGTTTGCACAGTCGAAGTTGTATTTATCAGGTGATGTAGAAAAGAACCCAGGTCCTGAACACGAGCATGAAATCAGTGTCGTACACATCAATGTCAGAAGCCTTAGGAATAAAATTAATTTATTGCAACCCGAAGTTCAACGGCACGATGTCTTAACACTTTCGGAGACATGGCTAGCGCCTTCTGATGATAACTCCTCATTACTGATTCCAAATTTCAGTCCCCCTGTTCGACTTGACCGTCCAGACCATCCTTATGGCGGAGTAGCAATCTATGTAAAAAATTATTTGTATTATAAACCCCGTCCTGAGTTTAACGTCGTCGGCCTAGAAGCCGTGTGGGTCGAGATAAAACTGAATAAAGAAAGTATTTTGATAGGTTCATTTTACCGTCCACCGAATGGAAATGTTCAATATTGGGAATTAGTAGACGAAAGTTTAAGAAAAGTAAATAGTCAAGTGTTGAAGTTTGTGATCTGTGGTGATTTTAACGTTGATTTTTTAAGTTCTCCTTCTCACAATTTTTTCAATATGTTGCATTCATATCAGCTCTGTCAACTTGTCAATGTTCCGACACGTATAACTGAAACAAGCAGTACCTGCATAGACCTTATAATTACACAAACGCCACAAATAATTAAATCTGTAGATGTTTTACCACCAGTTTGCAGCGATCACAGCGTACCACGGGCGATATTAAAAAGTACTGTAAATGTAAGTAACTCATTTAAACGAACTATTTTCAATTACGATAAATTGAATATAGAAGGGTTTTGTAACGCTCTTTCACAAGTTGATTGGACAGGTATGGTGACGAATGAAATGTTTAATGATAGCATTGATGTTTTTAGTAGAACTTTTATGAATGTTGCAAAGCAGTTCATGCCTGTTAAAGAAGTTGTTGTACGCCCTAAAGACGCACTCTGGATTACCCCAGAAATTTTAAAGTTAATCGACGAGAGAGATCAAACTCACCTGAGAGCAAAAACGAGTAACTCTTTAGAAGATTGGCTGAGTTATCGTCAGACGCGTAATCGTGTTACAGCAGCTAAGCGAGACAGAGTCCAGCAATTTTATATAGAGTTAGACGAACGCATTTCCGACCAAGGTTCCTTTGGTACTAAAAAGTGGTGGCAGTTGGTAAAGTCATTTATGGACAAGAAAGGACTTGGTGTTGATGAAATTCCTCCGATTAATTTTGAAGGCAAGATTTACCAGTCAAACCAGGAAAAAGCTAACGTTCTGAACAATTTTTTCATACAAAATTCCGTTCTTAAAACGCCAGACGACAATTTGCCTCAAGCTGATTTTTTCGACAGCGAACTTAATGAGATTTATCTTACAGTCGACGAGGTTAAAGAGGTTATTAAAGCCCTTGATAAAGGTAAAGCCACTGGTCCGGATCTCATTCACAACAGACTTCTAGTTGCTGCTGTTGACGCCATAGCAGAACCCCTGACATATTTGTTTAATAGAAGCCTTAGAGAAGGTATATATCCTAGTTTGTGGAAGACGGCTCATGTCACTCCTATTTACAAAGCCGGCCCAGCAGATTGTTGTAACAATTATCGACCAATCTCATTACTAAGTTGTGTTGGGAAGGTAATGGAGCGCTGTGTCCACAGCCATGTTTACACCTTTTTACAGCGAAATGATATATTAACACCGGCACAGTCAGGATTTATTCCTGGTGACTCTACCAGTTGTCAACTGGCTTCTATTTATGACGAGTTATTACGATATGGGAATTACCACTCAAGCTGTTTTTTGTGATGTGTCAAAGGCATTTGAAAAAGTCTGGCACAAAGGGTTATTATATAAACTGGAACTAGTAGGAATTAGAGGACAATTGTTGAAATGGTTTCACGATTATTTAACAAATCGCCACCAGGCGGTTGTTATTAAGGGTGCTAAGTCTGCATTAAAATGTATCCCGGCAGGTGTTCCACAAGGTTCTGTTCTAGGCCCCTTGCTATTCCTGATATATATTAACGACATTGTGAATGATACTGAATCTGTTATAAAGTTGTTTGCTGATGACACGAGCATGTCTATGTCCTTAGAAGATCCAACTAGACGAGCACAGATTTTGAACGCAGACCTATATAAAATTAATACCTGGGCAAAACAGTGGAAAGTTAAATTTAACGAAGCAAAAACGGAACTGTTAGACATAAAACGTGATAATATACCAACCGAACCAATCATTTTTAATAATATTGTTTTGGAAAACGTGAACCAACATAAACACCTTGGCGTAATCTTGCAGAATGATTGTAAGTGGGACTTCCAAGTGAGAAGCATCATAAAAAAGGTCACCTTATTAATTAATTGTTTAAGATATTATAAATATAGATTAAATCGTAAAAGTCTGGAAACTATGTATAAATCTTTTGTTCTTCCACATTTTGACTACGCAGACATCATATGGGACAACTGCACAGAGTACTGGTCAACTGCACTCGAAAAACTACATTTGGAAGCCATTCGGACTATAATCGGTGGTGTGCGCGGCACCAGCCACGAAAAACTGTATAAAGAAAGCGGATTTTGTAACCTAAAAGAAAGACGGAGCAGACACAAACTGATTTTATATTACAAGATGGTATATGGCAAATGCCCTCATTACTTATCAGATCTCTTGCCACCTTTAACTTCTGATGTTAACCCCTACCATCATAGAAGACCATTAGAAAGAAGAGTCCCCATGTGCAAAACTGAATTATACCGTCGATCTTTTATACCATCTACTACTGTCCTGTGGAACACCTTGCCAGACAACATCAAAACAACTAACTCAATCAGCGATTTCAAACGCTATTTATCTACTCCTGATTATAACGTACCTGCCTATTATTACTGTGGTAAAAGACTGGAAGAGATTCACCACTGCAGAATGCGCCTAAACATGAGTAATTTGAATTCTGACCTGTGTAAACGCCACCTACAGGGAAACCCACAGTGCGCTTGCGGCTACCCGAACGAAACAGCTGACCATTATTTGACACATTGTCCTTTGTACGTAGATGCTCGCCTGTCTACAATAAACGCACTTCCTGTTAATTACAGACATGTTGAAATATTGTTAAATGGTAGCGAAAACCTTTCTCTTTGCACCAACAAGCTTGTTTTTGAAAGTGTCCAATCGTTTATCCATGAATCTGGTCGTTTCTGTTGATTTGACTCAGTACCCATATTCATGCCAACAAACCTTATTTTATATGCATTTTTCAAATGTATATTTAGCGAGCTACTGCTTACTTGCCACAGGACTATGGTTTGTAATGTACTATGTATACTGTTCAAAAAAAGAAACGCATAGTTGCTACTTGCCAAATTTGTTTTATTTTTTGAAAATATTAACAGAAAATCCAATATTTAGATTATTTGTTTGAAATTTGGTATGGACACAGTTGAATGCACACACAGTTCATTTGCATCTTCAAATCAATCAGTCAATCAATACGATTGGGTGCCGAGGCTGTCAAGTCAGTAGGGGGTGTGACTGCCTTGAGCAGCAACAACTGCCCGGCACCTTCTGGGCATGGACTGGATCAGATGCCGGATATCTTGCTGTGGGATGGTGTCCCACTCCTCCTGAAGTGCCTGCAATAGATCGCGGTGATTTGCCGGCGCTTCTTCTCGCCTGCGCACACGTCTGTCCAATTCATCCCAGAGGTGTTCTATCGGGTTCATGTCTGGCGACATGGATGGCCAGGGAAGCACCTGGACATGGTGGTCGGTGAGGAACTGGGTGGTGAGTCGTGCTGTGTGCGGGCGAGCGTTGTCCTGCTGGAATATGGCATCCTGGTCAGCCAGAAGAGGAAGGGCGTGTGGGCGCAGAATTTCCTCCACGTATCGCTGGGCAGTTATGCGCCCTTGGACGTGCACCAGGGTGCTCCTTCCAGCGGTACTGATCGCCCCCCACACCATGACGCCTCCACCACCATGAACGGGTGCCTCATCCACACAGTTGGGCGCGTAACGTTCGTTTACTCTCTGGTAGACCCTCCTCCGACCATCATGTCGCTGGAGCAGGAAGTAGGACTCGTCGCTGAACCACACGTGTCTCCAGTGATTCCGGACGGTCCAGCGAAGGTGCTGGTTGCCCCACTGCACTCGGTTCTGGCGATGGCGGCGGGTGAGGACAGCTCCTCTGTGAGGTCTGCGAGCTCTCAAACCAGCTTCATGCAGGCGGTTCCGCACGGTCTGGTCCGATAATCGGTGTGGCCCGGGGAGAGCCTGGACAGAAGATGAGGCCGACAGGAAACGATTCCGGAGGTGGCGGAGCCGTATGAAGCGGTCGTGAGCAGCAGTTGTCGCCCTTGGTCTTCCCGCTCGTGGCAAGTCAGCAACGGAGCCAGTGGCTTGAAACCTGACCCACAGTCTACTGATGGTGCTCTGGGACACGTGGAAGTGCCTGGCGATTGCACTTTGACTTTGGCCTGCTTGTAAACGACCCAATGCAATTTGGCGGTCTTCTCTGCTCAATCGGGCCATCTTTCGTCGCTGAATTGTCGTCTGATTTCTTTGTGGCGAACAATCCGCTTTTATGGGTTTTGGAAGACATGGTGAGAGCTCAATATTCCCCGAGTTTCACGAGATTACACTGAAGCATGACGAGTGGTCATGCCAAATGAGCAATTTTGACATTGTAGCCACTGATAACGCATGCGTCACGTGCAGAGCTTACTTGTGGCAATGGACGAAAGGTCGACGACCAGATAAACATTTTCTGCAGTTTGGTGGATATCCTTGTAGCCATATAACTAAATTAACCAAATATTACAAGCTATGCGTTTCTTTTTTTGAACAGTATATATTCTTATTTGTATGCGCTGCCAACTTCATCTTTTATATGTACCTACCGTTTTCTCCTCCCTCCTCCACCCTCCCCCCTCTTCCTCCTGCTAGCTTTTTCTTATTCTTTCTGATTTACTTTAACTATGCTCTTCTTGTAGATAGTTCAACAATTGATAAGTAATGCTTGTCCAACATCATATTTGCGTTATTTTCCTACTACGTAGGGCGCGTAATATAAGCGTTTGCTTGAGTTCGTGTCCCTATTGTTTATTGTTGTATTTTTGTATCATGTTTGATTTAATAAAACATTGTTTAAACCAAAAGCTATCAGAAGAAATTGAATTTTAAGACATTGAATTGTCAGCATGAATCAGTGGATAGTAGAGTGTGGTCAGTGATAAAAAAAAAAAGGAAACCATGTTGTGAAGAAGGTGTTTGTGCAGTCTAACGTTATTCCATCCGCGGTTTCAAAATGGAATAGCATCAGTGAAAGTAATATGAATTGGAAATTAATTTTTTTTAAACCCTTTCAAAGTACTGTGGATGTAAGTTTAAGGTGGTTTCAGCTGCGACTCTTACACCGGATTCTACCTTGTAATAAATATTTATATTTGTGTAAAATTAAAAATTCACCGCTTTGCACATTTTGCGGGTATCATGAAGAGACAATTGTTCACTTATTTTGGGAATGTATGATTGTTAAAACCTTCTGGATTAAATTGAATACTGTATTGCACAAAGAATGTTTACATTGTGAACATTTGACTTTTTCAAAAGGATTGATAATATTTGGAAATGATGATAATGTAAACACTGATAATGTTTTAGATTTGATTATTCTTTTAGGAAAATATTATATTTATAAATGTAAACTTCAGGGCTCAGTTCCGCTTTTGAGTGGTTTTTTGAAAATATTAAAACAAAGATATTACATTGAAAAAAAATTGAATTTTATCAGGAATAGAAATGTTGAATTTTTGTCAGAGTGGTTACCCTATGCGAATATATGTTAGGTTATTGACCAAGGCGAAGTGTCCATTTCAGCTTAACTTTTTCCACAGTTTTAAAATTGTAGGTTTATATAAGACTTTAGGCAAGAGTGTGTGTGTATGTCTTATGTCTGTCTGCTTCACTTATCCTCTTACCTGTCTGTCATCCTGTCCAATCTTATGGGTGTAGGGGTGTCTTGTATTTTAGTGACTTTTGACTATTGTAGGGTGGAAGTTCAAAAAGAATCTATTATTTGTATTATTACTTAAGACTATACATTATAAATGATACCACCACCATCATTACCCCCCCCTCTCTCTCTCTTTCTTTCTCTCTCTTTCTTTCTTTCTCTCTCTCTCTCTCTTTCTTTTTATCAGTATTGTAATTTGCATGTCATGTTATGCTCTGGCCTTATTTGTAGGCGAACGGTATGTTATATGTCCGTCTGTCGGTTATGTCCTAATGTTGTATATATATGTCTAATATACTTGCCATTTACATATTTAATATACAAGTTGAAGAATGAATGATGATACATTGTAGACGGATGCATGTTACTGATTAAAAGCCCCACAATGATGTGCTTGGCAAAAAAAAACTAAAAAAATAAAAAAAATAAAAAAAAAAAAAAGGATGAACGTAAATTTGAATCGTTTTATAAAAAAAATGTTTTATTACAATTTTTAGATATTTAATGACCAAAGTCATTAATTAATCTTTAAGCCACCAAGCTGAAATGCAATACCGAAGTCCGGCCTTTGTCGAAGATTGATTTACAAAAATTTCAATCAATTTGATTGAAAAATGAGTGTGTGACAGTGCCGCCTCAACTTTTACAAAAAGCCGGATATGACGTCATCAAAAGTATTTATCGAAAAAAAAGAAAAAAACGTCCGGGAATATCATACCCAGGAACTCTCATGTCAAATTTCATAAAGATCGGTCCAGGAGTTTGGTCTGAATCGCTCTACACACACACACGCACAGACAGACAGACAAACAGACAGACAGACAGACAGACAGACACACACACACACACACACACACACCACGACCCTCGTTTCGATTCCCCCTCGATGTTAAAATATTTAGTCAAAACTTGACTAAATATAATAAACAAGAAGGGCAAAGCCCATACGACTCACATGCTTTACACATTTTTCCTACCAAAATACATGTGACCTTGACCCAAGGTCAAGGTCATCCAAGGTCATGCAACACAAAGCTGTTAATTCAAGACATAGGAAGTACAATGGTGCTTATTGGCTCTTTCTACCATGAGATATGGTCACTTTTAGTGGTTCACTACCTTATTTTGGTCACATTTCATAAGGGTCAAAGTGACCTTGACCTTGATCATATGTGATCAAATGTGTCTCATGATGAAAGCATAACATGTGCCCCACATAATTGTTAAGTTTGAAACAGTTATCTTCCATAGTTCAGGGTCAAGGTCACTTCAAAATATGTATACAATCCAACTTTGAAGAGCTCCTGTGACCTTGACCTTGAAGCAAGGTAAACCAAACTGGTATCAAAAGATGGGGCTTACTTTGCCCTATATATCATATATAGGTGAGGTATTGAATCTCAAAAACTTCAGAGAAAATGGGAAAAATGTGAAAAATAGCTGTTTTTTAGGCAACATTTATGGCCCCTGCGACCTTGACGCAAGGTCAAGATGCTATGTATGTTTTTTGGGGCCTTGTCATCATACACCATCTTGCCAAATTTGGTACTGATAGACTGAATAGTGTCCAAGAAATATCCAACGTTAAAGTTTTCCGGACGTCCGGACGGACGGACGGACGTCCGGACGGACGGACGGACGACTCGGGTGAGTACATAGACTCACTTTTGCTTCGCATGTGAGTCAAAAACAGAAAAGAAGATACACACAAAATGTCGACATCACCACCACTACTTCCATCAACAAAATTAAGCAACAACATTAACCAATAAGCAGAAAAATATTAAAAGCAAAGAAGAACAAAAAACCGACAAAGAAACAAAGAACAAACTTCTAAACAACATGACCAAAATAATCCACAGAAAAAATAAAACTAATCAAATTGGTTATGTGGTTATGTTTCTTTGAAGAAAAAACAACCATACTGTTACACGACACTTGAGATTGCCACAAGTTCTCAAACGTCGTATAGTTGTGTTCTTTTATTCTACGTCGCCCGTCTTCGCAGCAGCAGAAAACAACTCGTCAAATTGAGTTCGAGGATTTATTCAGCATTCAATACATACAACTGCACAACGTAGCAGAACTCAAATAGAAGCTTTTTTAACATTCAAATCGCGCTGGCATATATAGCAAATACTCAATCTCGAGAATATTCCAGACCGAACATGATACAACTACATTATATACGAACCGTCTATGGACTAGGACAGTGACGTTCTCTGTGACGTACATCAAAAGCGCCGACGCACTTAATCCGAACGAACGCCACGAACTCACACTACACACAGCATGGTAAACAACTTGTTTTGACAGGACTAGAAAGTTCACCTGCATTCTCGTCCAAGCATAAATATTGTGTTTACAAAATATAATATCGGTACTTTCCCAGAAAGTACAAATAAGTCAACTACATGCAACACACAAAACTGAACCAAAGCTCAGCAACGGTAGCGTTTCCTAACACATACACATAATGTATATACATGAAAGACACCAAACAAAATACTGAAATCACATTAGCCGACTGTATGATCTATGGGCAATAAGGACGCAAACGGATAATTATGACATGCGTGATGCACCATCATACGATCCCCTTTGTCTTTTTTGTTTAAGAGGTGGCGAGGGGAGGGGCAACACCGTCGCCGGAAAGTTTGTCCCCAACAACAAACCCAAACTCACTCGAAAAGTTTTAAATCGGTATGAAATGAGATCGCGGCCCCCGCCAGGGAGGAGGAACTGGGAATCAAATCGTGAGGATTAAGGTGTACCGCTGAGATAACGGAGCTTTGATGTGGGCTTAAAGGCCAACATCGGCAGGAATTTTTCTCGTGGAGCGACCTAAACTTGAACCCGTCGCTATTCTTGCATGTCTGTTTACTCGAAAATTTTAATAGTAAATTTTGATTTGATTAACATACTTACCCGACTCACATCTAGCATTAATCTGGTTTAAGTCCCGAGACGCTGAACTACGCTTCACCCCTTAAGGGGAAGTAACCCTAAAAAAGAACAGCCTAGAACACGTAACCTAGGTCACAGGTCAAGGCCATACCGTCACGTGACTGAGCACGCGAGACCGCCGCCGCCATATTGGAATACTTCACTCGAAACGAAGCGAAACATTCATTTTTAGGGTAAATTAGAGCGGGGTAGGCGGGAGGGTATTAATGATGTGAGTCGGGTAAGTATATTAATCAAATCAAAATTTACTATTACAATTTTCGATTAAATTACATATCTTATCCCGACTCACATCTAGCAGATTGCTAATGTAGGTGGTGGGAAAGAAACTTACTCTACAAGCTGGAGAGAACCTGCCCTGCGGCTACCATAGCCGGAAAGGTGTTGGTCCCATCCTGACGAGTAAACAGATTCTCAGTGAAACTCACTTATTTCTGGTAAGAATCCGGCCTGCTTCAACCATGACTGGTAAGCAACCACTACCATCCCAGCGGGTATTAGAAAACCCGCCAAAAGTAGTAAAGAAAAACGTCCTAAAAAACGTCCAAAACACCCATGTGAGGCCGATCGAGATTTGCCTGGTCGCAGAACCGCCGAATAAAAGAGACCAAGCTCAGGCCCCATGAGTTCTAGGCGAACTCAGAGGAAGGACAGAACGCCCCCCCCCCCCCCCATTTGACTGCCACACTCATAAGCTTGTTTAATGAGTGTGAAAGCCCATCTAGCCAGTGCTTCTTTGCACAAATTTGATTCTATCCGTCCAAAACGAAAGAACCAAAGAACTGGTCTGGCACTCCAAAATGAGCCATGCAAGATGAGTATGTTCAAAATACTCAATATCTTGCGTGAGACCCATAAAGTACGTAAATCACTGCCCCATCAGGGAGAAGTGAGCACAGACAAAAAAAGAGTATACGAGCCTTCCTATAAAAGAAAGGCTTGCATGTCTCAAAACTCTAAGTCTCTTAACAAAAGAACTCTAAAAAAAGAAGAAATCCCAAGCTGAGACTGATAAACAAAAGACAAAAGGCTTGAAGACAGGGCCCTTTTCACGCTGGGCGTAAAAAGAGAAATGTCTTGTCTAGTTCTGACGACGTTTCTCCAGACTAATGAAACATCGTCTTCCGTCAACAACAAAAGTTCGTGGAACATCCTAGCATCCTCCTGAACTTTTTTTTTTTTTCTTTTTCTTTCTTCTTTTTTTTTTTTTAAGTTGCAACCACTCATAAATTGCTAATGATAGTAAAAAACCACCAGATAAGGTAAAATTAGATAAATAACCCTTTCACATAAAGTCTGTTGAGACCTGAGTGAAAAACCTTAAGATTCGTGAGTTACGTCTTCCAGAAACCGGAAAGAGCGCCAACCTCACTGACCTGTCTTGATCGTAGCTGACGAAAAGAGTGAACCATCTCTTGCAATCAGCAAGACCAGGAAGACAGTCCTAACACAAAAGAGAGCTGTGAAAGTTCGGAAGACAACAAGACATGTCTTCCCATGCGAGCGAGTAAAACAAAACGAACCTGTGCGTCTCCCGCCTGAATAGAACAAAGAGTTCCAAATGACCACAAGTGAAACACCCTCCGAGGAGTGAAGCACTAAAGGATTATGGTTTGAGTAAACCACAGCACCATAGTCCCATGAGGTAGACGCTAATGTTCGTAATGAACCAGAGGCAAACATTTGTCCCTTGTTCAATGGATAGATGCAAGACAGAAAACCATCTGGCCTTACTAGACTCTTTACGAAGAAGAGTCGAAAGAACGTCTTAAAACCGTAAACAAAGGAAATAATTTGTAGATCGACGAGACTGCAACCTCTCATCAAAAAATGAACCGAGATTGCTCATCAACAAACCAATGCGGCTTAAGCAAAAGCGGCAAAAATCTTAACTTAATTTTCACTAGCAAGTAGCTATGAAAATTTAATCGACAAGGAAGGAAGCAAGCGTCAAAGTGGGCGCTTGCTGTTGTGCCGAACATGGAAAGATCAGTGCCTAAGGCTGTCCACTCAAAACTGATTAGGACGAACCCTGTAGGCTACCGTTAAAACATAATGTCAAAGTATGTAAGACCTCGGGGGGGCTTCACGCCTTCCACATAAAGCCTAGGAGATAGACGTCAGCTCAAGAAAGACGTGACCGATCTCCTCCCGATAAACGAGTGATACCTGAGTACAAGATATCAAGCCCTCATTGGCGAGGAAAAAACCCTCAAGATAGAGCATAAGTGTCCCTAAACCATAAGGGACAAACACCCTCCAAAGAACCAAGCTGTGAACCCAGCTTGATCCAAACGATTAGCCAAAAGTAGGCTACTGCTGGTGCATGACCTGCTTTGAGTGTCTACCCAAGCAAGACCGAGTGTATGACGCAGTCCTGCTTCCTGCGTTAAGAGTCCAAGTCTAAGAAAGACAAGGACTCATAACCCTCATGGGTTGTGACAGAAAAAACCAAAGAAAGACCATGGCTATGAACTGGACTGTCAATACCCGTCGAGTAAGTTAGACAAGAGTGCCAAAACCGGCAGTCTTGTTGCCCACAAACTGACTTTAAATACTTCTTGCCAAAACAGAAGAAGTTATAAGAAAGTCCGAACGACCTCCTAAAGAGGCCAAAAAAGAGTGCACCCAAAGGCCGACAGCTGTCGTGAATGACCGTCTCTCTACTCAAATAAAGTATGTCATCCACTTTCTACCTAAGTAGAATGCTGATCAGACTAGTAGTAATCCAAAAAAGTTTCGTGATAAAAAGATATCTGTGTGCTCAGCGAAACGGAAAACGATAAGTCCAACTGACCACAAGATATCCTCTCCAGTCCATGCATGAGCAGATGGAGATAGTACGAGGCCGCCGCGATTCTGGTTGTACGTCAGCAACCGAACGTGCGGAAAACACAATGGCCGAAGCCTGGAGTGGCATGAACAAAATGGCTGAAAGCCGTAGTGCCCGTAGGTCAGTCTGCTTGTAGGCAAATGACTACGCAACAAAGCCAAAACAGAAATCAAAGAACGACTGGTCGGCATACCGGAAGGAAGCCAACCTGTCAAAAGATTCCAAAGACGAAGTGTCACCAAGAAAAAATCTGGAATTAATTTCCTCTGTCGCAACTCATAACTGGAATTGATCAGATTGCTTAACATTTATGAAACTTGGCATAATTAATAATAAAGTAGTTGTTATTGATTTCTGATACAGAGCCATTGCAAACATTCGATATGTTTGAAGAAAATAATACTTTAAAACCAACACTTGAGCAGACGAACTCGGATCAACAGCATCAGCAGCAAATGGTTTGCAAAAATAAAAGAAAGGGAAAAAAATATTTATCTGCTTTGAAACATTAGCAGCAAATGTACATATATCGTCAAAATATTTATTTGGCATGTTTACCGCTTCGTTTCTTTTATAATTACTCCAAAGCATGATCAATACCGCAGTTAAGCAAATTTCAAAATGGCCGCCTTCGCACGAAGCAAAGCAACTTGAAATCGCCCAAATGAGTTTGCAAGGTAAGTTCCAGGCTTAGTTTGAAAGTGTTTATCGTTGTTTAAGTAGGTGACATGCCGCCAAACCCCTACTAGGCAGGGAAAGTGGTTCGACCTTGCATGAATGCAGGGCAAGTTCGAGTTTGCTAGCTAAAATTGCTGCTAGTGCTGCCTTGTCTAGATCTGGAACTTTTTCAATTGGATTTTTTCTCTCTATTATACTGGAATAAGTGGGTGCTTTTCTAGATCTAAGCATCGACCGAATTAGATAATGATGTTCCTTGCATTGCATTCTCCTAAATCTGTTATTCTAACCAGTTTGTTTAAGAATATAATTGTTCGTTTTTTGTTGATAAGCTTACAAGATTTTTTCTTTTTTAAGTAAGTGGTTTCACACGTACAACATGAGACCCACATGCACTAGACAATGGAAGTTGAGGTCCTCGTTCAATACCACAAATGCCAGTATTATACTTCAGACTCCTTTTGGAGGAATGTGTGGGGTTTGGGTGTTGAACTTGAAGTGGCAGATTGTTTGCACAGGTATGAATGTTCGTACGTTCGTACGTGCACGCATGTATGCAGGCATTTGTTTGTCAAGCAGGAACATGCAACATTTTGTTGACCGTATGTGAGTGCGTGTGTAATAAAACCAACGACAAACAATACAAAAAGCTCCAGCTCTGCTTCTTCACCAGTCACAGACGCATTGCGTTGTTCAGCTTTCCAGAAATATATTAACTCAGTCAGAACCGGCTTCATGAATATTTTATTTCAGGTAAAAGTCAATCGAATCTACACAAAAAAAGGTTATTGCGTTGTTCTGTCTTTGAGAGAGAGAGAGAGAGAGAGAGAGAGAGAGAGAGAGAGAGAGAGAGAGAGAGAGAGAGAGAGAGAGAGAGAGAGAAATGGAGAGAGAGAGAGATGGAGGGAGAGAGAGTGACAGAGTGACAGAGAGAGAGAGAGAGAGAGAGAGAGAGAGAGAGAGAGAGAAAGGCATGTACATCATTTGTCCTTATCACACACACAGTGTTCCAAATTTCTTCTTCTGCTTCCATTAATCGGTCTTTTTCTTTTCGTTTTTTTTTTCTTACTTTCTCTTTGAAGTCTTTCTGTCTCTTTGGGTTTTTTTTTTCTCTGTGTGTGTGTCTCTCTGTGTTTCTCTCTCTCTCTGTGTCTCGCTATCTCTTTCTTGCTCTCTCTCTCTCTCTTGCTCTCTCTCTCTCTCTTGCTCTCTCTCTCTCTCGCTCTTGTTTTTCTCTCTTCATTTATCTCAGCCTTTCTCTCTCTCTCTCTCTGTCACTCTCTCTCTGTCACTCTCTCTCTCTCTCTCTGTCACTCTCTCTCCCTCCATCTCTCTCTCTCTCCATCTCTCTCTCTTTCTTTCTCTCTATCTTTCTCTCTCTCTCTCTCTCTCTTTCTCTCTCTCTTGTTTTCTCTCTTCATTTATCTCAGTCTTTCTCTCGTGTTGATGCCAACAAAACAGAGCTGTTCAACTATCTTGCTCAATGCGTCATGACAGTGGAGACAGAAAAAAGTATCATCACCACTCAAGGTCCCATCGCTCTCTCCAACCAACCGATGGATTTGACTGGCATATCGCCATGCAGTCATGAAGAAGCGGACACGCGGATGATGGTCCACCTTGCCCATGCAGCACAGGTTAGCAATCGTGTGTTGCTTCGTACTGTGGACACAGATGTGATCGTCCTTGCTGTAGCAGCTGTGACAGAACATCCTGGACTGGAAGTGTGGATTGCCATGGGAGTTGGCAAACATTTCCGGTACATCGCTGCTCATGACATCGCAAAGGCAGTTGGGATAGACAAAGCACGTTGTCTGCCTTTCTTTCACAGCATGACCGGCTGCGACACCGTTTCCTCGTTCAACAATGTTGGGAAGAAGAAGGCATGGGATACATGGCACAACTTCAAAGATATAACAGAAACTTTCTGCCGTCTCTGCACATACCCATTCAGCCTCACTGCAGTCGACATGGTGGCTCTTGAACGACTTGTTGTGCTCCTGTATGACAAAACAAGCAATTGTGTGGATGTGAACAATGCCAGAAAGCATCTCTTCACCAA
This sequence comes from Littorina saxatilis, assembly GCF_037325665.1. NCBI lineage: Eukaryota > Metazoa > Mollusca > Gastropoda > Littorinimorpha > Littorinidae > Littorina > Littorina saxatilis. The sequence continues at coordinate 69,766,976 of NC_090261.1, forward strand.
GACTGGGCGTCAGATTGACCACATCCCACCATCCAAGGAGGCTTTAATACAACATTGCAAACGTGCAGTCTACCAAGGAGCACATATCTGGAGCCAAGCATCCAATCCAACCCCACCCCTTCCTGATCCATCTGACTGGGGGTGGCAGTTTGTGAAAGGAAACTGGCATCCATTGTGGACAACCCTTCCACAGGCTTCAGAAACCTGCCAGGAACTCTTGAAATGTGGTTGCAAGACGGGCTGCAGCAGCAAACGTTGCAAATGCTTCAAGACTGGACTAAAGTGCACCGCTCTCTGCATATGCAATGGTTGCTCCTCGACTTGTCAGAATTAAGGTAGGAAACCTTGCTATTTGTTGAAACCGTTGCTGCTGATGTTTGTTTTTAGTTTTGTTGTTGTTATTTCATTTGACTCTCCACCCCCTCTCTCTCTCTCTCTCTCTCTCTCTCTCTCTCTCTCTCTCTCTCTTATGCGGTCTGCTGCACCGCCTCCCTTCCAAAAAAGCACCTTCCGCGGTGTTCGTCATTGTTGCCATTTCCAACATTGCAAATGAATTGTTGCCATGGCAACCATGACATCCAGTCATAACACACCCCATGCCTCAAACTGTCTACACATCAAATTTGGATCGATTTGGAGCAAAATAATGCCTTCGGTGTTGCCAAAGGCACTCTTTGCCAGTGTTGCCATGGCAACTGGGGTAAATGTAATCCGGCCCCATGTCTCAAACTACCTCAACCAAAAATGTGGTGCAATTTGGAGCATAAATGTGGATTTTAATTCTGTACATAGAGGCAGACACCTGAGGGAACCATAGCCAATATGTGACGTTATGGCTGGTGGGGGGGGGGGGGGGGGGTAGGGTTAAATAATAATATTTCACAATGGCTCTGTATCAGGATTTGTTCAGAACACAAAACTCTCTTACTGTGCCAAATTTGGTATTTGTTAAAAGAAATGATCAATTTTGCGACAGAGGAGTTAGACTATTAGTCAGGTCGTCATTTCCCGATTTTGACCTTAACCCCTCAAAAAATACCTCGGAGAATGTTTTGACTGTTTTGAACTCTGTGATGTCTGTAGATTACAGATCCGACGGATGACACTCTGTCATCCTTGGGCATTTTGATGTATTCAAGATGGCGGACAAGATGGATTCCAGACTGCAAAATAGTCGAAATTGCATGCTATAAACTAGCAGAACTGTATTTATTTATGTTTTCCGGGAGATAAAACGGGAGTTAATATGCATAACAACAGTTACATGATTAGCAGACACTATAACCCGAATGGCTGGTCTGTTGAGGGACCGTTAAAACTGGTTAACGGAGCAGGATGATATAGTTAGTTTTAGCAACATATTTTTTCAGTTACAGCTAATGGTTTAAGCTTATATGTGTTGTGGGCTTTGATTACTGTTGCACTTTGCTTGACCTTCATCGCATTTCAAGGTCATATGAATGTCAAATGTTCATTCAAATGATAAAGGATTATACTATTTTTGAAGATAAAATGACGAAATGTCTTCTTAAAACTTGCCATGAATAAAAACGTTCACCAACACTGAAGGTCACACGTTTTCAAGGTCAAACAATTTCAAGGTCATATATTTTAATGTCTGCAAAACCATCACTTAGCACGTGCATCACTACAAAGATCACTGTCAAGAAGACGAAGCTGAGCTTGTATGGCAATGTAACAAGAACAGGCGGGCTCTCCAAGACCATCTTACAGGGTTTGGTGCGCGGAAAGAGAAGATAGAGAAGACAAATGAACTGAGGGACAGATATCATTACATAGTGGATTGGGAAATGTTTTGCAACTTCCCAAAAATTGCTCACAGCGGCCAGAGGTGGAGACAGCTTATGAAGCGCTCGTCGTTGAACATTAAGTGACCCTACCATCCTGGTGGGTTCCAGAATCAATGAGTGACTTGGTCGGTGAGCAAGCAGATAACAACTTAATCCTGGAAAAGTGGCTGTAATACCCAGAATAACTTAAAGTTATCTTGTGCTCTTTTAAAAAAAAAGATCTAGTCAGGTGAGGAATGTATACATCAGACGAAAGGCCTTGTAAGGTGTCACAGCGCCAAGCGATTGACACCATATACACAGTGTTGTGTCAGTTAGTGACGCCCCGATGAGGTGTATTAGGCGTCATGTCAAGAGGCTAAACCTGATGTACCATGTCTCATATATACAAAAGACATCTATCTCATAACGTTAAGGTCATGGCGACGAACCAGGGATACTGGTTAGTATGCACTTTACCTCGCCGATGACCACACAGGATGATGTGTAGTTTACCACTCCAGATGACCAGGCGGGATGACCACGCTGGTTTACCACACAAGATGACATGGTCATGCAGTGAGTTTCCAGTTTGAGGGCAGCCACCATCGATCCTTTTTTCAATTGCCGAAATGGTAGCGGATGACTATGCCTGATGACCAATAAATGACCACGCCCGATGATTACGCAGGATGTCATGTAGATTACCAGTACGGGTGACCGGTGAGAATTGCCAGTGCGGATGACCTGTGCAGATGACCATGAAGGATGACCAGTGCAGATGACCAGTGCGGATTACCGGTGCGGATGTCCAGTGCAGATGATCATGAAACATGACCAGTGCGGATGACGAGTGCGGATGATTAGTGCGGATGACCAGTGCAGATTATCATGGACGATGACTAGTGCAGATGACCAGTACAGATGATCATGAAGGATGACCTGTGCGGATGACCAGTGCAGATGATCATGAAGGATGAATAATGCGGATGACCGATGCGGATGATCACAAAAGGATGACCAGTGCGGATGACCGCAAATGATGACCAGTGTGGATGACCGATCCAGATGACCAGTGCTGGTGACCGGTGAAGGTGACTGTTGCACATACCCAGTGCGGATGACTACGATGGATGACCAGTGCGGATTTGTGCAATTTCCAAGGAGTAGACATCGACATAAGATGGCACACGCACATTGACCGACTGCGCAACCACAGCATGCTGTTGCACATGGTAAATTTCTCCACAGCCACACTTCAAAATTAGCATGACTTCAGTTGGTGTAGGTTCTACTCCAGGCGGTTTTCTGCCCATCCTACAACCACCCGAAGTCAACTGGATCAAGATTTGGAAGATCCCTGTAGAATTGCAATACAGGCCTTTTCAGATGGACGTTCAGCAATGGGCTGATGTGGGCGGTAGTTTTTAATTTATGTGGACTGGTGCTTGGAGGTTCTAGCTAGCCAGGTTTCATATCTCTCACGTGATATGTTGTTTGAGATTTTGCACCTGTAGCACTCGCTTACAAACTGCGACATTTGCTGAAAGACTTCACCGATTTTCACGCATGGATCTTCTGCAGAGAAATTAAGCACTCCTACGAACACACTGGTTAATGAACAGCTGTCACCAGATGGCATACGCTTCCATCTAAAATAGCTCTATCGTCTGGTAAACAATCAAATCGGAGAAAACTAGTCTCTCACGATGTTCTTTGATCATCGCCCGCCATTTTGTAAGATCAATTTACAAGTTTCATCTTCGACAGTGAAACCTGTGCTTTGGAACACCATACGCACTAATCACAAGTCCACGAATAACACAGGTTTCACATCTTCTCAGCCTGGATGTAATTCCATACACACTCATGTGCAAATTGTTTCCATTTAGCAGAATGAAACACGTCAAATGCCTTTGGTTTTTGTCTTGGAAGAGGAGCTCAAGTACGGACACGGACAACACTACAGGCCATACTGTACGTGTCGTCATATTACTCATTACGTTTTCCCGACGTCATGAAGTTATGACGCCATTCTAGCCCTTTTTTCTATGGAATGCCTTTTGTGTCTAAACAAAAAAATCAACATTTGCTAATTTTCCTATAATTAATTTTGTCTCAATTTGCCCAAGGATTTAAAGATGTCATCCTGCGGATTTGTAAACTTCAGGAGTTAAACTACCCAAAACCATTAAAACATTTTCCGAGGTATTTTTCAAGGGGTTATTGCCCTGCCGTAAGAACTATATGAGTTTGGCCGAAAAACCAGAACTAGTCTGTTCATCGACGAAAGACCAGTAGTAGTCCTTACGGCAGCCTGCCTCAACACGACTTTAGTAGGTAGCCGTGCCTGCTTGGTCATCCAATTATGCCGTCGAAAAACAGAAACAAAGAAGAACAAGTCGCGTAAGGCGAAAATACAAAATTTAGTCAAGCTGTCGAACTCACAGAATGAAACTGAACGCAATGCAATTTTTCAGCAAGACCGTATACTCGTAGCATCGTCAGTCCACCGCTCGTGGCAAAGGCAGTGGAATTGAGAAGAAGAGCGGGGAGTAGTTGCGCTGAGAAGGATTTTCTGTACCTCTCTTCGTTTTAACTTTCTGAGCGTGTTTTTAATCCAAACATATCATATCTATATGTTTTTGGAATCAGGAACCGACAAGGAATAAGATGAAAGTGTTTTTAAATTGATTTCGAAAATTTAAAGGCACAGTAAGCCTCCCGTAAACCATCACAGAGCTCCGCGAGCGTCTACATACAGTACAAGCATACTTCCATTTGAACGCTCACCGAACGGGAACATCCTGGCTGCTTTCTGTCGAGCGTGAGAAATTTTCAAAGAATTTATTTTCGTGGACTTCTCCTAAACAACAATTGCGCCTCGTTTTGGTGCTGGCCGGGACGGCTGTTATGAATATGATACCGGAAATCACGCCCGGACAGTAAGCCTCCCGTAAACCATCACAGATACTGTGCTGTCTTCCGGTTGCGTGCTTTGATATTCGGCGGTGTTGGTGCAGTCTGACTGAGTTTAGTTAATTAAAGGTGAAAAACAGAGTCCGTCAATGAAGTTTCAAAAGGTGTGGTTTAATTTTCTCAAAAGAGTGGATGAATTTCAAGAAGTTGGTTACATCAAATTTCTGACTATTGTGGATTTCTTGACGTCGATTTTCTCAATCTAAAACTCGTGACTACTGTAAATGCAAAACAGAAAAAGAACAAACCTTAGGCTATATGGCTAGAAATTCAATTTGAAACCATCAAAGGGACAGGACAAAGTTGTACGCATCAAAGCTGTGCATTCTGAGACTTCAATTTGAAAACAAAAGCAAACTATTGATCAGTTATCAAATCAGAATGCAGAAAAGCACAAAGAAACATGACAGTTTTCTGGACAAGTTTCAGTCTCTTACATTTACTGAAAGTATTCTTCAAAACTGGCAAAAACTTGTAAATGAAGGAATAAATCCAGCTGAAAAACGTTTTATAATTTTAGAATATATCGTATGCTCTATGTCCTGTTCTGTCCCTTTGATTCAAGAATACTCAAGAAAATATTTAGATCCAAAAGATACAAAATCTCGGCAAAGTCAACTTCACTAGCACAAACCTCAAAAGCAAGAAACCAAATAATGAAACCAAGAAAAGGACAAACAATAATGATAACGCGATAATAGATACTGTAGCAAGACTAGATCCTGGTTGTACGCGAATTCTTTCTGCCTGGAAAGTTACGGCAACTAATTTCAAAATGCAAGACTAGATCCTGGTTGTATGCGAGTTCTTTCTGCCTGTAAAATTACAAATAAAATTAGATCTACAAGTCGAAGGAAAACATTGACCAGAAGGAAAAAACCACCTCGAAAAGAATTGAAAACAATTTTGAATATTAACAAACTGGTTAGACTGAACTCACTTCACAAGCAGAATGTAGTAAAAATACCAAAAAACATATATTTTCATAGAACTTACCAAATTTGGCCGCTCAAAAACACACGTTAGGGAATCACAGCAGCATGCAGAAAAATACAACACTTGAAGCACAAAACTACTCCTGGATTAGACAGATTCATAAAAAAAAGGTTCTGGCAGAACTCAGACACATAAAATTTTTAGGTTAGTTAATATCTTTTCAGAAAAATATGAAAAAACTGAAGCAGCCAAGAACAGATGCTTCTTGGCTGTTGAACCCCAAAACAAACTGACAAAAGATCTAAGGGAGATCACCCCGACTTCAATAATTCATTTTCGTGTATCAACCCACAAAGCACTGCGCCACAAAAACGAAAGTACATTGTCACTGATAAATTAGCTCCCTTGCACCACTGAAATGTCACTACCTTTGAGCTATAGTGAAAACTAAATTCGTCTGCAACAAACTGCAGGCAACACATTAGAACCTCCTTTCTGCCACTAGTACGGGGGCAGGAACAGTCCCCCCCTCGAAGACATCTTTGTCTTCTCCAAAGACTAACGGTTCCGAAGGAACACTAATGTCAACAAAAAAAACAAAAAAACAAAAACTTGTTCCAAAACCAAAATTTACAAACGAACCATGGTTTTTCATCCTTTTAGCACTGACGCCAATCGACAAATGCAAAGGAAGCAAAATACAATTAGCTCTACAAAATCCAAAAACCAAGCCAAAAAACAGATAATTATCCTATCCAGAGCAAAAAATACAATATTGAGACAAAACCAATATTCTATACAGCTCATTGAGTCAGAAATCACCCTAGGTACGTATGCTGCTTCGAGTTATCGTTTATCCAACCAAGCCAAACCAAGCCAAAAAATTCATATATATATATATATCCAAATATTATTTGATGAGAATTATCCACTAAATTCTCAGAATCGCTGGCTTATCCAAGACCTCAACGATTATTCCAAAGACCAAGCCAAAATCTCATATATTCCAAGTATTATCTGATGAGAATTATCCACTAAATTCTCAGAATCGCTGGCTTATACCAGACCTCAACGACTATTCCAAAACAAAACCAAATCAAGCCAAGCCAACCTCTTAGAGCATACGACCATCGGTGACAACTAATTCAATTATCAAAATGCTCGAAGGTATCTGTGTCTTCTCCAAGTACAGGATAACCAAAGTTATTTTCACGCATTCACCCAAAACATGAATCTCGTAACCTCCAAAATGTCATTAGTTAAGAATATAAATAAGAGAATACTTGCACAAGGTCATCTGACCAATAACGTTCATCGCAGTACCAAAAGTACCATCAATGACGTTCAAAAAACTTGAGTCACTTGGTTCAATCATCCATCATCATGTCCATTTCTCATGGGAGCCTTATCATCATGTCCTTCGCTCATGGGAGCCTTATCGTCTTCCAACACACAGCCATTATCACTGCAATCATCGTCACTATCGTCACTATCGTACACTGCTTTCATCTCCCCTGGCAAGCAGCACCACCTTCGTCACAGGACGCTCCAGCATGGTCGTTGGTTTGGCGCCAGAATCGTCTCCTGGAACATGGGTAGGTTTGGCTACCCGCAGCAAGCATCGCCTGACGAGTCCGTCTTCACTGGCATAGACTTCCTCGACACGGGCCAGCTTCCAATCGCCTCTGCAGACTCCGTCCTCAACCATCAGGACAACATCGCCAGGAGCGAGGTTAGGACGCTCGCACTGCCACTTCCGTCTGGACTGCAAGGTGACCAGGTAGTCTTTTCTCCACTTCTCCCAGAATGCATCGGCCAATTGCTGTACCTTTCTCCACCGTTTCTTCAGGTACACATCTGCCCTCTCAAACACTCCTGGGGGTGGCAGGATTCCAGTAGACTTCATCGTCAAAACATGGTTGGGTGTGAGAGGCAGGGGACCAGTAGGATCTTCTAGGGACTCGACGGACAGTGGCCTGGAATTCATCACGGCCATGACTTCGTACAGCAGAGTTCTCAGTGAGGATGTGGTCAGAGTTACCCCAGGCGACGTCAGCAGGCCGTTCAGGATCCGCCTTGCTGATCGAATGAGTCGCTCCCACACTCCTCCAGCGTGGCTTGCAGAGGGAGGGTTGAACAGCCACTCACACTGGAATCTTCCCAAGAGAGCAGTCTTCAGATCATCCTTGGGCATCTCTTCCCATGCTTGCTTCAGCTCACGCGATGCCCCCACAAAGTTGGTCCCTCGGTCAGATCGGATCTGCCGGATCGGTCCACGGATGGCCATGACTCTACGGAGGGCATCAATGAAACAGTCTGTGGTCATATCGTCCAGGGTCTCAATATGCACTGCTCGTGACGCCAGGCAAGTGATCAGCAGAGCATACCGCTTCAGAGTTTTTCTGCCATCCTTGACAGGAAATGGGCCGAAGCAATCGATTCCACAGTAGGAGAAAGGCGGGGACTCAGTCGTTCTCTCGTCTGGCAGGTCAGCCATCTTCTGTCCCATGGGAGCTCCATGATGCCTGATACAGTGTACACAGGACTTGATGATCTGAGAAACCACGCGCCGCACTCCGATGATCCAGTACCCGTGCTCACGGATAGCATGAATGGTGGTAGTTCTGCCAGCATGGCCTGTCTCTTCATGACAACGCCGGACGACAAGCTTTGTCAAATGTGCATCTCGAGGGAGCAGGACTGGTAGGGCAGCATCATCCTTATTTTTGACGCGACCTCCAACCACGAGCAGACCATCTCGTGAAGTGCAGCAGCCAAGTTGCTTCATCGTATTGAGGACTGATGGCGCTGGGTTGGATAGATGCTCTCTTTGAGCGACTGCGATCAGCTTCTTCTCAGCAAGAGCCCTCACTTCCAACAGAGACATATCGGACTCACGATATTTCTTCACCCATCTCTTCATGACCTGGGTGATGCCGCTGACCAGTCTGGACCATGTGGTAGCTCTGCACATTTGATCTTCCATGTGGACTGGGGCCGACGAAGTGGTGGTAGCTCGGGCATGAACTTCGACATCGTCATCAGGAATGCCAAACTTCTTTGAGTCGTAGGTCACCTGTTTCTGCCAAAGGATCTCGGGCCCATGGAACCAGACTGACTTTTGTAGCTCAGGTGCTGTCGCTCCTCTTGATGCAATGTCAGCTGGATTCAATCCGGTTGGAATGAATGACCACTGGCTCAGCTCTGACTGTCGCAGTATCTCTCCTACTCTGTTTGCAACAAAGACGTGGAACTTGCTGTGATGGTTGGCCAGGTAGGCAAGCACAATTTTGCTGTCTGTCCAGAAATGATGCTTCAGATCATCATACTTGAGCTCCTTGTCCAGGAAGATTGACATCCTGACTGAGAGTGTTGCTGCCTGAAGTTCCGACCGAGGAATGGTGGTTTTCTTCATCGGTGTCACCCGACTCTTAGCCATAGTCAAGGAGCAATGGACTCGTCCGTCTTGGTCAACGAGACGCAGATATGAGCACTGTCCGTAGCCATCTGCACTGGCATCTGAGAAGTGATGGAGCTCTGCCACTTGAACAGTACCAAAGTCCGAAGGGACGAAACTTCGAGGAATCTTCAGGACATGCAGAGCAGTCAGCTCATCAAGCCATCTGATCCAGGCTCCATGCATCACATCTGGAAGAAGATCATCCCAATCCAGGTGGTCGCGACAGGTTTGATGCAGCAGGATTCTTCCTCGCAATACCACTGGTGAGATAAAGCCCAAGGGATCATACAGGGCAGCGACCGTGGATAGCATTCCTCGTCTGGTAGCAGGCCTGGATCTGATACTCTGAGTGAAGGTAAAGACGTCTTCCTCTGTGAGCCACTGGAGCCCCAGGACTCTTTCCACTGGACCTTTGTCAGGCTTTCCTAGGTCTCTAGGCTTTCTTTCAGTTCGTTCTTCCTCTGGAAACATGGCCAAGAGCTCCTCGCTGTTTGAAGTGATCTTGTGAAGACGCATCTGGACTTCTTGGCAGATCTTCACTGCACCCTTCAACACTCTAGCAGCAGTCTCCACGTCATCAGCTGCATGCAGACCATCGTCAACGTAGAAGTTCTGTTGGAGAAATTGGGCTGCGTCTTCATCAATGTGGACGTTGTCTTTGCCCGCCTGTTTCAGCCCATAATTTGCGCAGCCAGGAGAAGAAGCGGCACCGAATATGTGGACCGTCATTCGGAAATCTTTCAGAGGTTTCGTCAGGTCACCATCCTCCCACCAGAGGAATCTCAGGTAATCACGGTGACATGGGCGGACGTGAAACTGATGGTACATTTGTTGTATGTCACATGACAGGGCGATCTTCCCCTTCCGGAACCTCAACAGGACGCCCACAAGAGGGTTGATCAGGTCTGGTCCCTGCAGCAGCACATCATTTATGCAGATACCTTGGAATCTGGCGCTGCAATCAAACACCACCCTGATCTTTCCTGGCTTCTTTTCATTGTACACGCCGTGATGTGGAATATACCACTTGACTGGTTTGTCCAGTTCATCTTCTGGCACCTTTTCAGCGTGGCCCTTGACGAGAAGATCGTTCATGAAGGTCACATAATGCCCTCGTTTGACTGGATCCTTCTCCAGCTGTCGCTTCAGCCCCATCGCTCTCGAGAAGGCAGAGCTCCGATTGTTTGGCAACGCTGGATTTTCCTCCCGAAAAGGGAGAGGCATCCAGTTTGATGCCGTTTCCAATGATATCCAGGAACTTGATGTCGTCTTGAGAGATAGTGCCCGTGTCTTTCTCAACGAAATCGCCCTCCAGCACATTCAGGACATCTTGAACAGTTGCTTGTTCGACTCTGGACCGATAGACATGGACCACTGGAATCTCCGTAGGCTGGTGATCCTCACTTGACTGATCAGATACTGACGCCATCAGAATGTTTGCAGTTTTCAATGCCGGTGAGGAGGTTTGGTCGTCCACAGACTCGGAGACCTTTGATTCCCCGACAATCGTCCATCCCAGGCAGGTCTTCACTCCAAAAGGAGTACCGTGGATAACTTCAGTTGGCATCAGAGTCTGAGAGTTATCATAGCCGATCAGCAGTCCAGCAACACAGTTCTGATCGTAAGGATGCAACTGGTCTGCGATGCTCTTCAGATGCTCATGTCTCATTGCGACCTCTGGTGTCGGTATTGTTCGGGGATCAACTGACAGGAAGTCTGTGGTATATGTTATCGCCAGAGGATAACAATCTCTAGAGTCGACGGGTCTGACTCTCAATCCCTTCACTGCCCTGGTTGGCACAATCTTATTTTGGGCGGTCATGGTGTTGAGCTTGAGGCAACAGTCTTCGCGACGTGCGTGCAACTTCTTGGACAACTCACTGGCAATGAACGAAACGTACGACTGAGTGTCCAGCAGCGCATAAGTCAGGATCTCCCTGTCTGGTTCTTCAGCTGAGGACACGTATACAGGGATGATCATCGTCGTCCTCGTTGGCTCGCATGAAGGAACGTTGTTCGACTCCCCTTGAGTAGCCCGAGAGTCTGACCCTTCGACCACTCCCGTACAATGAGAGCCTGTAGTGCCTTGGTTGCCATGTTGAGCTTGGGCCTGTTTCTGAAGTGTATTGTCAACAGCAGATGGGTTTGTCGAGTTCTTCTCGTAGTGGAGAATCGTAAGGTGAGGACTCTTGCATTCTCTGCAAGACTTAGGACGCTGACATGCGCTAGCCAAATGGGAGCGGTTGCCACACTTGAAACAGAGCTTTTTTTCTCTGAGGATCCTGAGCCGATCCTCACGTGGTTTGGCTATCAGGACTGGACAAGTTGCAATATGATGTCCGTCGTCCTGGCAATGATCGCAGGGTTTTTTGCTGATTCCTTCACCCACTGCCTGGAAAACATTCTTCTGTGGTTTAAGTGTGCTCTCCAGCACCCCCTGAATCTCCTTCAGATTCTTGGCTAGCGTCTGTTCGAGACTCTTCATTTCTTCTTTAAAGCTGTGAAGACCCTCTTGCGACGGTTGGGGCACATAGTTAGTTGCGTACGACGCCTGAGGTCTGCCCTTGACTGGGTCTGTCACCGACTTTTGGGTAGATTTGAGATCCCAACCTGGCTCACAAGCCACCTCAGCCTCCTCAAACACAAAGTGAACGAATTCACTGAACGTTGGGTGCCTCTGTTCTTTTCGTCGTTTCTCTGTGCACCGTCTTTTCCAGCGCAGAGCCATCCAATCTGGCAGCTTCTCCACCATCTTGAGCTGGTACTGGAAATCTTCAAAAATTCCATGTTGACCCACCAGCTTGTTGGCGCTCACACATTGATGGAGAAAATCAGAGAGTCGTCGCAGCCCTTCTCCATCCCGACTCTTAATGTGTGACCAGCTCTCATACTTTGTCCGAAAAGCATTGGTAACGACCAGAGGGCTTCCAAAACGCTGTTCCAATGCCGAAAAGGCTGTCTGGTATGCCTCATCATCCGCAGAGAACAGGGTGCCACTGATTGCCTCCTTGGCTGTTCCAGAGACGTATTTCTGGAGATACATCAGCCTCTGGGTGTCAGTAATGTTCTGGGAACCAATCAGCAGCAGAAACGTGTGTCGCCAGGCTGGGTATGCAATGGGGTCTCCGCTGAAGACTGTAGGTTCTTGAAGCGGCAGACGATTTTGCTTCACTGCATCGACCAGCACATTGATCTCCTCCTGTCTTTGAGATGCGCTCAAAAGTGACGAGTTCTGAAACTGTTCATGCTGAGTTGCAGTTTCAGGCTTAACGTCGGATGAGCCACTTCTTGGTTGAAAGACCTTGACATCAGGGTTCAAGCCATACGTCTGTTGGGCGGGTGATGACGACATGATCGGGTTCTCTTCCCGATTTGATTGAGACGACTGCAGATATTGGCTTTGGTAATGGCTGGGTGGAACGGTAGACGTAACTGTGCTCAATGTGGTCATCGTTGTAGTGCTGGCTATGTTCTGTCTCAAACTCTTCTCCTGCCAGCGTTGCCGACCGCACCAAGTCGATCGGTTATCCTCAGCTCCTTGAGCTGCAGGCTGGTGAATTGGAGCAGCGGTTGTGGCGACTATGCCAGCAGCGAACGAAACATGGGGCTCATAGGTACAAGCGGATGTAAAATGAGGTTGAGAGTAAGAGTAGGTCTGGGAAAAGGGGACCTGAGGCTGAGGCTGAGAAGCCGGACGAAAAGAGTGAGGATCTTCCTGCACGCTCATTTGTTGATGCAATGGATGGCCCCCCGACCTAGAGCGTTCCTCCTCCAGAACTTGGTCTCGAAGCGGCTGCAGGACGCTGACTCCCTTACGATGAACGTCTAGCAGTGATATGCTGGCCAAATTTGGGAGTGATTCTGGTGCATCTCGGGCCTCGGCCAACATCTGCTCTGCAACCTCTTGACTCTTCCTGTCAAACACCCTGGAAATTCTCATCATTTCCTGCTCTTCAGACTCTATCTGGACTTCCAGTTGTTCCAGCTTCTCGCCAATTTCCTCCTCCCTTTCCTCTTTTAGCCTTCTTGCTGCCTCAAACTGGCTCTCTGCCTCTCTTTGAATCGCCCTTCTTTTCCTTTCAATTTCAGCCCTTTGTCTTCTCAAACCACTCAGGCTCTGGTTTTTGTCATCAAGATGACTGGCCTTTTCATCAGCAATCATTCTTTGCTTCTGCACTGTTTCTCCCATCATGCGAAGCGAGACTCTGGAACCATCTGAGTAAGCGTATGATGACGTGAGGTCTGAGCTGATGTTAGACTGACCCTTGGGGTAAAAATGTCGATAATCTGCCAAGAGATGATACGCAGCTGTGGCCAGATGCTCAGCGTCATCGTCCAGTTCTTGGGAGGAGCAGATACTGTCTATTTCACCCTTGATTCTTTTCAAGCTTGCAAGACTTGACTGCAGAGTGATCTTTTGCCCTTTGGCAGTTCTCTTATCATGATCTCTGTCTTGAAGGGTCTCTGCTATGCGATTGATGTCGGTTTTCACATTTCGGCTTGCCTTCTCATAACTGGTCACTAACTCCTGAAGTCGTTGGTTATCTCGTCCCCTATCGACTGCGGGTTGCTTCTCATCTCTTCCAAGAGGTTCACCATCGTCGCCCACCTGGACCCTCTTAACCAACGCTTCTCTTCTATCTGCCGTCTTGCTGGTTTGGCTTCTGGTCCTCGTGAGCTTTTCTGACTTCATGACGTCAATGCGATCTCCGTCACCGTGACCGGGTTGATCTACATCAGCATCAGCCACCTTGGTCTTCTCACCTCCAACATCCTCTGATCTGGACTGAGCACCAGTAGCGGTAGTAGACAGGCCGAAAACAGTGTTCTCTACATCTCTAGTTTCTGGTTCCAGCATAAAATGTTCCATGTCATCATACTGGCTACTATCTGTACTCCGAGGAGGAGTACTCAGATAACTCATGTTGAGTTATAAATAGATAATGATATAAAACGTGCCCTCAGGTCAGTTACATTGGGGTTTCAAAATGTTATTGGGCATGAACAGACATCAACGGACATGCAGATCCCGTGGTACTAATTTGTAGTCACTGTGCTGTCTTCCGGTTGCGTGCTTTGATATTCGGCGGTGTTGGTGCAGTCTGACTGAGTTTAGTTAATTAAAGGTGAAAAACAGAGTCCGTCAATGAAGTTTCAAAAGGTGTGGTTTAATTTTCTCAAAAGAGTGGATGAATTTCAAGAAGTTGGTTACATCAAATTTCTGACTATTGTGGATTTCTTGACGTCGATTTTCTCAATCTAAAACTCGTGACTACTGTAAATGCAAAACAGAAAAAGAACAAACCTTAGGCTATATGGCTAGAAATTCAATTTGAAACCATCAAAGGGACAGGACAAAGTTGTACGCATCAAAGCTGTGCATTCTGAGACTTCAATTTGAAAACAAAAGCAAACTATTGATCAGTTATCAAATCAGAATGCAGAAAAGCACAAAGAAACATGACAGTTTTCTGGACAAGTTTCAGTCTCTTACATTTACTGAAAGTATTCTTCAAAACTGGCAAAAACTTGTAAATGAAGGAATAAATCCAGCTGAAAAACGTTTTATAATTTTAGAATATATCGTATGCTCTATGTCCTGTTCTGTCCCTTTGATTCAAGAATACTCAAGAAAATATTTAGATCCAAAAGATACAAAATCTCGGCAAAGTCAACTTCACTAGCACAAACCTCAAAAGCAAGAAACCAAATAATGAAACCAAGAAAAGGACAAACAATAATGATAACGCGATAATAGATACTGTAGCAAGACTAGATCCTGGTTGTACGCGAATTCTTTCTGCCTGGAAAGTTACGGCAACTAATTTCAAAATGCAAGACTAGATCCTGGTTGTATGCGAGTTCTTTCTGCCTGTAAAATTACAAATAAAATTAGATCTACAAGTCGAAGGAAAACATTGACCAGAAGGAAAAAACCACCTCGAAAAGAATTGAAAACAATTTTGAATATTAACAAACTGGTTAGACTGAACTCACTTCACAAGCAGAATGTAGTAAAAATACCAAAAAACATATATTTTCATAGAACTTACCAAATTTGGCCGCTCAAAAACACACGTTAGGGAATCACAGCAGCATGCAGAAAAATACAACACTTGAAGCACAAAACTACTCCTGGATTAGACAGATTCATAAAAAAAAGGTTCTGGCAGAACTCAGACACATAAAATTTTTAGGTTAGTTAATATCTTTTCAGAAAAATATGAAAAAACTGAAGCAGCCAAGAACAGATGCTTCTTGGCTGTTGAACCCCAAAACAAACTGACAAAAGATCTAAGGGAGATCACCCCGACTTCAATAATTCATTTTCGTGTATCAACCCACAAAGCACTGCGCCACAAAAACGAAAGTACATTGTCACTGATAAATTAGCTCCCTTGCACCACTGAAATGTCACTACCTTTGAGCTATAGTGAAAACTAAATTCGTCTGCAACAAACTGCAGGCAACACATTAGAACCTCCTTTCTGCCACTAGTACGGGGGCAGGAACAGATACTGTCAGGCTTTTACACACAGTACAAGCATACTTCCATTTGAACGCTCACCAAACGGGAACATCTGTGGGTACCCTAACTACGTAAAGAGCGAGCAATTTTTAAAGAATTAATTTTGCAGATTGTCTCGAACACTTTTTGGACCCATTCTGAACTCAGGTCAAAAATGAGTTACTTCCCTTCTATCGATGTAAACTGTCGATAGCCGTGGATCGATGATTATCAGAATGTTTTTGGACCGTGGTGCGTTTTTGCGCTAGACCTAACTTTTAAAATCTAAATAATAAATTGACAGCTTGTTACAACATTCTTTAATCATAAAAGAATTTGTTTTTCATCAAGACAAGATCAGAAAAGCCCGGAAGCAGGGTCACGCAAGGGTCGTCGCAGACGACGGTTTACAGTGCATATCGCCGTTCCTCTCAACAGTCAAAAGCCATCGCTAGAGTTCTTGTGAACCACAGTCGTTTGTTTCGTGCATAAAAACGTGCTATTGTAGATAAGCTCACATCGAGTCACGTTCAAATGACTAACTGACGACTACATTGTGAAAAAGGGAAACTGGATGACACGAGTTCACAATGGCTCAGGGGTAAGATAAACCACGCAAAAATAAATTCTTTGAAAATTGTTCGCTCTTTACGGAGGGCACCTAGGATGTTCTCAATCGGTGAGTGTTTAAATGAAAGGGTGTTTGTACTGTGTGTAAAAGCCTGACCGTATCTGTGATGGTTTACGGGAGGCTTACTGTGCCTTTAATTCTGATCATAATGTTTATATTTTTAATTTTTAGAGCTTGTTTTTAATCCAAATATAACATATTTATATGTTTTTGGAATCAGAAAATGATGAAGAATAAGATGAACGTAAATTTGGATCGTTTTATAAATTATTATTTTTTTTTACAATTTTCAGATTTTTAATGACCAAAGTCATTAGTTAATTTTTAAGCCACCAAGCTGAAATACAATACCGAAGTCCGGCCTTCGTCGATGATTGCTTGGCCAAAATTTCAATCAATTTGATTGAAAAATGAGGGTGTGACAGTGCCGCCTCAACTTTTACAAAAAGCCGGATATGACGTCATCAAAGGTATGTATCAAAAAAAAGAAAAAAACATCCGGGGATATCATTCCCAGAAACACTCATGTAAAATTTCATAAAGATCGGTCTAGTAGTTTGGTCTGAATCGCTCTACACACACACGCACACACACACATACACCACACCCTCGTCTCGATTCCCCCCTCAACGTTAAAACTTTAGAAGACACTTGCAAGGCAAATTTTCGCGCCGCGGTGCCGATGACGCAAATAACTCTCGCGACAAAACGATTGGTCCGTAAAGTCGCGTCATCAACCGGTTCATGAATGGCCCGTGTATGAATGGCATTCCTTCTGTTGTGATGACGTGCGCACCTCGTCATTGATGTGACTTGGAAAATCGGTCGGATTTAGGTACCCCCAAGATCTTATGTCGAAATTAGATACCCGTTACCCTACCGATCCAGAACTGCAAAGGAAACGTTAATCAAACTTCTATAATCATTGAAAAAGCTAAAAATCTGATCGAGCATGAAGAGGTAGCGATCGTGTGGTAGCGATCGTTGGCTGACAGACGGTATATTACTCGACAAAAAGGCAACAAAAACAATAAAATCTCACCTGAAAAAAATAATCACAAATCCCGCATTCGGCCTCAACTGTGAAAAGTGTGTAATATGTCACATACGGCATAGGATTGCCCGGGAATGACAACGAAAGTGAAAGTAGCGATCGTTGGAAACCCCTGACAGACGACGGTCGGACATTCCAAGAAATGGACACGGCGCGGAATTTCGCGAAATTTCGGTCATTGTAAATGCTTTCCTATGAAGTACAGACTATAAAGGTGTGTTTTCAATGTCAAAATAAAATCATGTTATCATTTCTTGTGGTAAAATAAGCTTACTTGGTTTATCTGTGAAGACTTAGTTTTTCGGACAGACAGCTTCCAGTTCTCGATTCGATTTTTTGTGTGCAAAATATGTAATGCAAAATTCATATTTGTGCTTTTGTTTTTGTTTGTATGGTAGATATTGCAGCTCTGCTATCAAATATGACCATTCAGTGTGAATTGAGTGCCTTTTCGTTTCAATTTTCACATCAATGGTTGGCTTCTGTCATGCAGAAGGAAATGGCGTCTGTCAGGATTCACACGATCGCTACCAAACACATGTGCATAAAATGCCAACAAAACAACTCAAACGATTTTTTTTTTCAGAATTGTATTCAAAATGACACATTTGTGCATTGCATATAAAAAAAAACACTGAGAAAATTGGTTCAGCAAGTTAGAAATCAGAGCACATTGTGCAGTCAATAGAATGTCTCAATACCGTGAAACCTGCCTCCAGTATGGCCTGTAGTGTTGTCCGTGTCCGTACTTGAGCTCCTCTTACAAGACAAAAAACAAAGGCATTTGACGTGTTTCATTCTGCTAAATGGAAACAATTTGCACATGAGTGTGTATGGAATTACATCCAGGCTGAGAAGATGTGAAACCTGTGTTATTCGTGGACTTGTGATTAGTGCGTATGGTGTTTCAAAGCACAGGTTTCACTGTCGAAGATAAAACTTGTAAATTGATCTTACAAAATGGCGGGCGATGATCAAAGAACATCGTGAGAGACTAGTTTTCTCCGATTTGATTGTTAACCAGACGATAGAGCTATTTTAGATGGAAGCGTATGCCATCTGGTGACAGCTGTTCATTAACCAGTGTGTTCGTAGGAGTGCTTAATTTCTCTGCAGAAGATCCATGCGTGAAAATCGGTGAAGTCTTTCAGCAAATGTCGCAGTTTGTAAGCGAGTGCTACAGGTGCAAAATCTCAAACAACATATCACGTGAGAGATATGAAACCTGGCTAGCTAGAACCTCCAAGCACCAGTCCACATAAATCAAAAACTACCGCCCACATCAGCCCATTTCTGAACGTCCATCTGAAAGGGGCTATATTGCAATTCTACGGGGATCATCCAAATCTTGAACGGTTGACTCTGGGTGGTTGTAGGATGGGCAGAAAACCGCCTGGAGTAGAACCTACACCAACTGAAGTCATGCTAATTTTGAAGTGTGGCTGTGGAGAAATTTACCATGTGCAACAGCATGCTGTGGTTGCGCAGTCGGTCAATGTGCGTGTGCCATCTTATGTCGATGTCTACTCCTTGGAAATTGCACAAATCCGCACTGGTCATCCATCGTAGTCATCCGCTCTGGGTATGTGCAACAGTCACCTTCACCGGTCACCAGCACTGGTCATCTGGATCGGTCATCCACACTGGTCATCATTTGCGGTCATCCGCACTGGTCATCCTTTTGTGATCATCCGCATTGGTCATCCGCACAGGTCATCCTTCATGATCATCCGCATTGGTCATCCGCACAGGTCATCCTTCATGATCATCTTTACTGGTCATCTGCACTAGTCATCGTCCATGATAATCTGCACTGGTCATCCGCACTAATCATCCGCACTCGTCATCCGCACTGGTCATGTTTCATGATCATCTGCACTGGACATCCGCACCGGTAATCCGCACTGGTCATCTGCACTGGTCATCCTTCATGGTCATCTGCACAGGTCAACCACACTGGTCATCCGCACTGGCAATTCTCACCGGTCACCCGTACTGGTAATCTACATGACATCCTGCGTAATCATCGGGCGTGGTCATTTATTGGTCATCAGGCATAGTCATCCGCTACCATTTCGGCAATTGAAAAAAGGATCGATGGTGGCTGCCCTCAAACTGGAAACTCACTGCATGACCATGTCATCTTGTGTGGTAAACCAGCGTGGTCATCCCGCCTGGTCATCTGGAGTGGTAAACTACACATCATCCTGTGTGGTCATCGGCGAGGTAAAGTGCATACCAACCAGTATCCCTGGTTCGTCGCCATGACCTTAACGTTATGAGATAGAGGTCTTTTGTATATGAGACATGGTACATCAGGTTTAGCCTCTTGACATGACGCCTAATACACCTCCTCGGGGCGTCACTAACTGACACAACATTGTGTATATGGTGTCAATCGCTTGGCGCTGTGACACCTTACAAGGCCTTTTGTCTGATGTATACATTCCTCACCTGACTAGATCTTTTTTTTTTAAAGAGCACAAGATAACTTTAAGTTATTGTGGGTATTACAGCCACTTTTCCAGGATTAAGTTGTTATCTGCTTGCTCACCGACCAAGTCACTCATTGATTCTGGAACCCACCAGGATGGTAGGGTCACTTCAACGACGAGCGCTTCATAAGCTGTCTCCACCTCTGGCGGCTGTGAGCAATTTTTGGGAAGTTGCAAAACATTTCCCAATCCACTCTGTAATGATATCTGTCCCTCTGTTCATGTGTCTTCTCTATCTTCTCTTTCCGCGCACCATACCCTGTAAGATAGTCTTGGAGAGCCCGCCTGTTCTTGTTACATTGCCATACAATCTCAGCTTCGTCTTCTTGACAGTGATCTTTGTAGTGATGCACGTGCTAAGTGATGGTTTTGCAGACATTAAAATATATGACCTTGAAATTGTTTGACCTTGAAAACGTGTGACCTTCAGTGTTGGTGAACGTTTTTATTCATGGCAAGTTTTAAGAAGACATTTCGTCATTTTATCTTCAAAAATAGTATAATCCTTTATCATTTGAATGAACATTTGACATTCATATGACCTTGAAATGCGATGAAGGTCAAGCAAAGTGCAACAGTAATCAAAGCCCACAACACATATAAGCTTAAACCATTAGCTGTAACTGAAAAAATATATTGCTAAAACTAACTATATCATCCTGCTCCGTTAACCAGTTTTAACGGTCCCTCAACAGACCTGCCATTCGGGTTATAGTGTCTGCTAATCATGTAACTGTTGTTATGCATATTAACTCCCGTTTTATCTCCCGGAAAACATAAATAAATACAGTTCTGCTAGTTTATAGCATGCAGTTTCGACTATTTTGCAGTCTGGAATCCATCTTGTCCGCCATCTTGAATACATCAAAATGCCCAAGGATGACAGAGTGTCATCCGTCGGATCTGTAATCTACAGACATCACAGAGTTCAAAACAGTCAAAACATTCTCCGAGGTATTTTTTGAGGGGTTAAGGTCAAAATCGGGAAATGACGACCTGACTATGGTGGAATGCATGAATGGAGACTATTATAGTTAGCAACTAAACGTAGGTTCGAACTAAGCAGTTCGTAACTACAGATTTAGTCAGTCTGCAATGCATGAGAGCGAACTTGGTCGAGACTACTTAGTTACCAACAAAAAGAGTAGGTCATAACTTTCAGGTGACGTCACGGGGAATCCCCGTCACTGCGCAGGCGCGGTGAACTCTTCACCTCTTGTGGTAAACAAACCAGCATGGGATTGGGAGCATGGTAACAGTGCGAACTTGAGTGGTTGATCGATGCAATATTATTTTGGCGAGCAAACAAGACAAACATAGGCAGAACGCAAATGTTTCTCTCAGTTCTTCCGCACATTACGAGAGCTAAAACTGCCCGACCGGGGAGATGTACGCAGCATATAGGCTGAGTCAGTGTCGTCGAAGATTTGAGTGATGGCTCAGTCGGTATGTACTGGGAAAAAGTCCGTGTCCCTCATACTGATTGTGCATTTTAAAGCAAAGCTGGAACTTTGTAACAGACAATGATGTATGGATGTATTTAAGTTTGTGTTTCAATTTATGGGAGCGAAACTGACATTTCTGAACTGAAAAAAGTCGTGTTTTGTGGAGTTTAGAGTTGTCAGTAGAGACCGAGTAATCGTTGAAGAGAAATAATTACATGGTTCACCGATGGAGAGTTAAACGACCATAAAACCGCACCACAGGTATGTCACGAAGCTGTCTAAGTTCTACACTATACAACAAAAGAAAATTGAATGAGGGAATCAAGACAATAGATCAACTCTCTCTCTTTCTTTCTCTCAGTCTCTATCTCTCTCTCTCTCTCTCTCACACACACAGGCATACGCACACACTAACACACTAACACACACACACACACACACACACACACACACACACACACACACACACACTCACTCCCTCTCTCTCTAAACCGCTAAGAGGGAGGGACAAAGTTGAGAACAAGAGTGCCAGATAAAGGAAGGAATGTAATTTGGAGCGATCATTAAACAAATTAAGAAACAAGCAAGTTAGCAAGCAAATCCTTGAAAATGTGTGATGTCATACAAAAGGAGCCAACAATGTTTTGGCCTGGTGTTCTACTTACAAAATAAACTAGTAAAAGAATTGTGAGATGTAAAGAGAAAAGATTAACTGGAAACACTACCGAATTACAAGACATCATCAGTGATTTGAATCATGCACTTATGATTTTCTTCCTTTTTTCCAGATCGGGTAGAATACTTTATGTCAGTGACATATTTAAATGATTGCAATTTTGTGCTGGTCTTTAACATGAATAATTAGATACAATAAATACATTATTCAATGAGTAGGAAGTGACAATATTTTAATGTGTATGATCTTGTTTGATGAATGCCGCAAACACTCTGAGAAGTTCTTCTAAGCAAGCAAAGACACAGAGGTAATGAAGTTGGATACTGAGATGACTATATTTTGTAACTTAGACACTCTGTCTATAAGGAAGCTAGCTGTTGCTTGAACATCATTTGAAAATTAATCTGCGCCAGTTTAAATGCATTGCTTCGGTATGGTAGAGCTGATCATCAAAATGCATCTCATGTGTGAAATTTTAGATTTGATGTTGCACTGACTTCAGGGCCCGTATGCATGAACTAGAAGTAAGAAACACTGGAAGTAGAGGCCTCTTTTCGAAGTGGGAACTCCCGAAGTCAACTTTCTAACTGTTCACAATGCACGTGTGCCGCTCAAAAAGAAAGTAGACACAGAGGGGCGTTTCAGATGGTGAAATTGCTGTACTCTTGACAGAAGTGTTTTACGAAAGAACGGTTATTCTGTCCAAATTTCAGAACAGTCTAACTGTTAAACATAAAGACGCTGTCTGGTCCAAAATTGCCAAAGACTTGAAGTGTCGCTCTCTCTCTCTCTCTCTCTCTCTCTCTCTTACGACACACGCACACACAGACAAACGTACACTCATGCACATACTGACACTATGACACAAGTGACACTGACGGCACACATAAACACACACACACACCACACACACACACGCGCGCGCTCGCGCGCACACTGACATATACACACACACACGCGCGCACACAGTCACAAACAAATAACCACACACTCACTCTCTCTCATTCTCTCTCAATCTACACTCATACACACACCGAAACTATGATGACACAAGTGACACGTCACACACACACACACACACACACCCACACATACACACACACACACTCACCGTAGTGACACACATATACACACGCGCGTACAGTTGAAACTGAGTCAAGACATGATATGATTTTTTCAAAGCATAGGAAGGTTTCTTTTGCAAATGAATAAAATTAACACAGAGGCAAAACCCGGTTTTTGCAGCCGGAATGCAATTGCGGAGGCTTAACAAGGAAAAGATTAATAAAAAATATATAGCAGGGGCGGATCAGTTGCTTTGTAAGTGGGGGGGGCACTTTGAATTGAAAGTGAATGTGATGGGCGCGAAGCGCCCGAATTTGCTAGGGGGGTCCGGGAGCATGCTCCCCCGGAAAATTTTTTGCCCAAAGAAGCAAAATGGTGCCATCTGGTGCCATTTGAACTTAGAAATGGTCATAGAATCAGCATAGAAAAATCTTTTTTTTTTCTTCTTTTTTTTTTTCAGGGGGGGGGGGGGGGGCACGTGCCCCCTGTGCCCCCCCCCCCTCGTCCGCCCCTGTATAGCTCCCGGCGGAACTTGAACCCGGAGCAAATGAACGAGAGTCCGGAACCGTTACCACTGCACTATGTTACTCGTGTAGAATAGAGGCATGATGAAAAAAGGCATTCTGAGTTATTCAGTCGTGCTGGTTTGAAAGCTCGCCACCTTCGCCGAATGACTCGAGCACGTTTTTTTCGGTCAGTAACTGATCGAACTGTCGCTTTTGAGTCACTCTGTTTTAAGCATTTCACCTAAATTAAACAAGAATGTCACAGTCCGTGTCTATGGTGCAAGGTAGGAGACCGTCTCATTGTAGCCAAGTTACGACAGTTGCTCGATTGACGCATTTCACGTCTTCGATATTGTGTCTGAGATAATTTCCCAATGAGCTGCCTTTAAAAACGGAATGTCCTGCAATTGTAGTATGCGCTGGAGGTTTCTTTTGGATGGGTAAGGACCCTTGAGATGCGATATCGTCGTATAATTATGTCAAGCGAGAGGCCCTTGACATTGGAAGTGGGAACTTCGAAAGCAAAGTTGCCAGCTACTCGGTATGCACGAGCTAAATTGAACGCCGAAGTAGTGGCTTCGAGAGTTCTGAGGTCAAGGTCGAGAAAATTGGGGGAATCCCAATTAGTGCGCATGCGTTTGTAAACGGTAGGCTTGGTGACCAGAAGAAACAAATCTCATCGCGAGTTCGTAAATGGGCAAACGTTGATCGCGCTGTAGCTTTTACTATAATTGTTGTTTTTAACTGGTTGAACGAAAGCTGCGACAATTGTCCTTAAATAGAATGACTTGTTTGTTTGTTTGTTTATTTGTTGCTTAACGTCCAGCCGACTACGCAGAGCCATATCAGGACGAGGAAGGGGGGGATGAAGGGGGCCACTTGTCAAGCGATTCCTGTTTACAAATGCACTAACCCATTACTTGTGTCCCAGCAGGCTTTAGTAAAACTAAATTAATACCTACTGGAAGATTACCAGTTTCCAGTATGTTAAAATAGGCTTAACCTATCTACTGCTGGACTTACATCAGAACACTAACAGATTAAACTATACATGAATCGCGAGACAAGCGGCAAGAGAAGAGATTTTTGGAAAAAATACAGGTGAATGAGCAAGAAGGCAGAAAAAAGAAAAGAATTCATGAAGAAAAAGAGAGCATGACAGGAAAGAGGAACCAAAAATCTACCTAACAGCAAACTAGAAAGCTCCTGCGGTTCCAAAAACAGGAGGGGCCTTTAATTTCATAACCGCAGTGCCCCACTGCGGGAAAATAGAATGACTGTCTATAATAATTATTTCGTTGACCAGAATGTTGGGGACAATAAAAAAAGGTTGTTTATGTGGTAGCGAAGTCGGTTAACTTAAAACTCTTTTTGTAGTGTTTTTTTAATGATTGTGTATCGGTAAAACTGCTGGACAAAAATAGTTTGGTCAGAGCGAATGTTTGTGTTACTGGTAAATTTAAAAAGGCAGAACTCCATTTTTTGGGAATCAAGATATAAGGTGTAGTGAAAAGAAGATAAGTTCAGCGAATTTCATATTATTTGAGAAAATGTGTGTCCGAATTTTTAAAACAGAAAAATTGTTGTACTTAGGTGTTTGTAAATTACGTTTGTCCTCGTTAATTGTGAAGAGGATGTATATTTATATAAAGTTCAAAGTCAAGATTGGATTTTTGTAGCCTACGTGCGTGTGTGCATGTGTATTAGACATAATACATAGACATAGAACACTTTATTATCTCAATTGAGACTGTGCCAAAAGGTCAGGTGTCATGTCTACTGTCCCGAATGACACACGATTGCTGACATTTCACCATTGCCAACAGAATAAACAAATAAGAAATAGGTAGAAAATGAATGTGAAAACTGACTTTAATTGTTGATCAGTATTTTCTATACCACTAACAAATAATCTACTTGCACATAGCTGTTTGGCAAATGTATGTTGCATGGGACACACTGACATGAAAGTGGAAGATGTTTTTCCCTCTAGAGAAACTACATATCAAGTTACACTTTTTGTGCTCTTCCATTCCAGTTGGCAATCAATTGTTAACGCATGTTATTAGAAAAAATAGAACGAAAACAGATTAGATAGAATGAAAAATGTACTGGTGATGTCATTTGGGACATACTGACATGAAAACGTCACCTTTTGGCACAGTCTCAATTACGATAAACTCGGGTGTGGTGAATCATAATAAACAGCATAAAACGTAAGAACATGAATAAAATATCAAGGCGCAAATATAGTCAGCTCATCATAGTGTGGGGAGTGGGTACACACACACACACACACACACACACACACATACACACACACACACACACACACACACACACCGTCGAACACACACACAACGTCAAACACACACACACACACACACACACACACACACACACACACACACACACACACACCGTCGAACACACACACACCGTCGAACACACACATAACATCGAAAACACACACACACACACACACACAAACACACACACACAAACACACACACACGGCACGCGCGAACACGCAAACAAACGTATGAAGGAACAGACGCACAATTATACCCGCACGCACGCACACACAGGCATACAGGCACTCGCACAAATACACACACACACACACACACACACACACACACACACACACACACACACAGATAAAGCAATGACAAAAAAATAGCAGAAACTTACACTTCAACACTCGAACACACACATACACACACACGCACACAAACACACGCACGCACGCACACACACTCACACATGCACACAACGACGCCCATTTTCATGGAAACACAGTAACCCCCTCTTATTCCCCCCTCTGCTTCTTTACCTCTGTAAACTTGTAGGGGTAGTTATTTTTCGATAATGACCCAGCAACCAAACAAATAACGACCCAGCAACAGCCTGAATCCTCGATAGTGCAATGGGTTGAGAAGCTGTTCTGTTTCGGTACTACTTTTTGCGACTGAAAAGTTCCGAACGCTCTAATGTACGAAGTATACATCTCTGGAGCAAACAATACAAACATACCGCATTTAAATTAACAACTACAGGCCTGAACACATGAATCTCCATATAAAATCTATGAGTTCGGTTGTTTTCTGAGTCTAGATCAGACGTTCATCACAAGCAATTTCCCAAGGCAAGTAACTCATACTTTGTCTAGCGACAAGAGTAGTTCCCCTTCTTTTCACTCAGTTTCTTCGACAACAGACTGCAATCCGACGGTCAGTTTTCAACAATATTTCATTTAATAAACAGATCACACGCAACCAAATGCACACATCTCATCAATTTAAACAACATAAAGCGGTTTCATACACTATTTTCCCCAGAAAACTTAACTTCATACAGTTTTTAACGTTGGAACACGGGTGCAAAAGTTCGTCTGCTAGTCCCATTTGACGAAAAAACATTATCCTAAACGATACCAAAACATATACAGAACACACAATATCTGCCTTTGCCGCCACAGCAGAATAACAGCATATCTGTGTACTTAATTTTAGCCCAAAATAGGAAAACTGACAAGAAGTGTTAACAGAATGGAATGATTTGCACGGAACTATACAACCGCGCATTAATCGATCGCCTGCGCAGGTTGACTGGTTGAGAGAATAGGATTCGATCAAACTTTCGCAAAAAAACTCCTCTTTTCTTTGAATAACTGAAGAAAGGAGGAATAAAGAGGTTACACACCTCGTCTCAGTGATTATAAAAAATAATGGTCTCAGTTCGCGGTCATGAAAAAGCTCGCTAAAGCTCGCATTTTTCATGATCCGCTAACTTCGACCATTATTTTTGATAATCACTGAGACTCGGCATGTAACCTCTACGTATAAGCGGGAATGAAAGAGTGGTGGCCAATGACCCAGAACAAACAAAAGTCAAAGCTGGCAACTCAGGTTTGTATTCAGGGAAATTTGCACGAAATGCATGCAGAAGATACGACTTTTCCCTCTATTTTCTCTCTTTGGGAGCGTCAGCTCGGTTTGACATGACAAACTGAAGAAAAGCCCTGCCTTTTTGCACTGAGAAACTGTGGAAGTAGCGTGTTTACTACTGGGTCTGGCTGTAGTACATTTACCCTCATTTACTTCCTCGTTAGCTTCCAAAGTAAACTCTTTTTTCGTCCCATGCATGCGAAAGTGAGGATGTACTTCCGATGTCACTCAAAACTTTAGAAGTAGTCGCAAAATACCCTGAGTTACTTCCTCGCTTTGCTTCGAGGTAAACCCTTTATCCGGCCCATGCATACGAAAGTGAGGCAAGTACTTCCGATGTCACTCAAAACTTCGGGAGTTGTCGCGAACTTCCCCCATAAGCATACGGGCCCAGAAGACTAACCTGTTTCGTGAGTAAAAACTGCAAACATTTCAAGCTGACAAGAACAGAACGATGTTAAAATATAAGATATGATAAGGGAAATGTGAAGGCTAAATTAAACAAAGAATGAAATTGTAACCCACTCTGTCCAAGTGGCGCGTTTTGCTGCATTGATCATCTTTTATTCTTTCATGTGTTCTTTTGAGTTTCCGACAACATTTGTTGTGTCATTGTGTATGAACGTTTTAATTTAAATGATGATAAACAATGATTGCATATTTTGTGTAAACGATTTCGCTCAACGTCTCAGATGTGGCATTGTCAGGAATGAATTATCTACAATACCGACTGTCAGTCAGAAGGCCACTATTTCATTTATACGCATTCGTTATTCTCCTCCGATTCATTCCAACAATAAAAGAAAATACGTGGAGCTCAATATGTTTATATAGCTCACTGGTAAAGCATGTACATATATCAACGTTCAGGATTCACACACACATATACACAATACGCCCAGGGTTCTAGATGAGTAAATTAATGTGTTACCCCATCACCAGAACAGCGTAGTGTAGTTCATCTCTGTTTCTCCATCACCCAGCCGACGCGGCGACTCCTGGCGTGGTTCGTGAAGTCCGGTTAGTAGATCACGTCGCTCTGCTTCGTGCATCTTCATCTCTTCATGCGTCTGCTTGAATGGTCAAACAAGCTCTCGCGAATTCCGTCTTCTGTCTCTGGGAAGACTCCTGTGAAAGTAATTCTTGAGTCAGTATTCCCATCATTCACCCTGGGCTGTATTATTTTACACTCTACATTCAACCACACACACACGAATTCTTAAATAACTACTGTCAATACTAATATCAATTCCCATCCATGTCCGAGTTATTTATCCACACATTAAACAACTATTCAGAATATCCAGATTAAGAACTAGTACAATGAACACTTAAGTTAACATAACAGCGAATATTAAGAATGATTATTCATAAACATACTAGTGTTCCTTAGCGAAAACATATCATGAAAAATAGTTTACCTGAGCACGCGAGCAAAGAATCTTCCCCGACTTGCCGCTTACATGTTCAATGGGCAAGTGAAGCTAACAGCTTAGGTGACTGGCGACACAAGTCTAACAGCTCACCTTACAAAAAATGGACATTCAGGTTTTTCACCTGTTGCACGTGAGTGCGTGGAGACTCGGCTCTACAGGTAACAGTACAGGCCCCATAATCATGGTCCAACAGGCATGCGAATCAATAATAATGTTTTTCGCGATACGAGTCTACTTCTGTCAATTAATGCATACTAATAACAGCATCATTTCATCATTAACTAAGTCTCATATTACATACATGTTCATACATAAAACCCATAAATGTCATATCTGACTACCCCACTTCAAGTAGAAAGCTGCATAAAAGATTTCTCATTTCTTAACTCGATAACACCATACAAATGTTATCATCCATGATAGTACATTGCATTTAACACAATAAGTCCCACTCAAAGTGTCAACGTCACTACTTGTATATATATACAGTTCTATACAAACAGATCTGACTTCCAGGGCCATTTTTCTTCTTGTTCAAAGAGTTTGATCACAGACTGATCGAGACAACAAATCCGCAAACTGATTGCACTGGCCTGCAATCGGCTGAACAACGAACTTGAACTCCTGAAGAGACAACACCCACCGCATCACACGACTGTTCTTGAGCCTACATGACGCCATGTATGTGAGTGGCCTGTGATCCGTCTGTATGACAAATTCCCGGCAAAGCAGGTAGCGCGAGAACTTTGTGAGTCCCCAAACAATGGCAAGACATTCACGTTCGATGGTGGAGTACCTGGACTCTCGATCAAGCAGTTTTCGACTGGCATAAGCAACAGGATGTAGAAGACCCTCCTTTTCCTGCAGAAGAACTGCACCCAAACCTGTCGAACTTGCATCAGTTCTCACAACGAAATCTTGACTCAGGTCAGGCAAGAGAAGAACAGGGAAGGTAGACAGCACCTCCTGAACAGCTTTCAGCGCAGAATCACATTCTGCCGTCCATGTGATAGTTTTGCCATGATCGTCTCGGGTTAGATCCGTCAAAGGAGCTGTCAAAGTTGCAAAGTTAGGGACGTATCGCCTGTAGTAACTTAACAACCCCATCAGGGAACGAACCTGCTTCTTTGTCGTTGGCCGATTCACAGACAAAATCTTCTTGACCTTCCCGTCCTCTGGTTTGAGATATCCTCGACCGACAACATGTCCGAGGAACTCCAACTCAGAAAACCCAGCAAACAGTTTGGATGGTCGAGCAGTGAGACGAAATCTCAGCATCTTGCTCAGAACAGCCCGAACCTGCTTCACGTGGTCTGACCATGTTTGCGTAGCAATGAGAATGTCATCGTAAAAGTTGACTGCTGAGTTCTCTGCTAGATTAAGCTTCCGCATCATCCGAGCAAAAGTTGCTGGAGCTGAGACCAGTCCAAATGGCATTTTAACCCATTGGAACAACCCAAGAGGAGTTTGGAAAGCTGTTTTATGTCTATCTTCCGGCTTGATCGGAATCTGCCAATAGCCTTTTGCAAGGTCAATCTTCGTGTAGAAGTTTGCTCCAGCAAGACTACAAAACAACTCATCCGGGTCAGGGATCGGCTCGGCATCAAAATGCGTGATCTTGTTCAAGGCGCGGAAATCAATGCAAAAACGAACTGATCCGTCTCTTTTCGCCACCAAGACAATAGGCGAAGAGTACGCAGATTTCGAAGGTTCTATGACGCCTAAATCCAGCATGGATTTGATCTCCTTCTCAATTGTCTGTCTAGACGCAAACGGCAACGGGTATGGTTTCCTATATACAGGACAATCGCTTGTTAAAGGGATGACGTGGTCATCGACATCTTTTGTAACTCCCGGTTTGTCTGTAAGAAGTTGAGAACATTCCTGAAAAGCGGTTTTCAGTTCAGTACGTCCTGAATGAGAAAGATCATCAGAGTAGTGAACATCTTTGACAGATTCACCCGTAACTGCAGGAATTGTCGGCAAGACAACCTCATCCTCGATTTCAGGAGACAACACAGCGACAGCACAAACAGGATCCAAAACGTGATCCGAACACGCATCTGCCTTCTGATCAGAGTCAGACATCAACGTTGAGAATTCCTGGTCATCAGGAACTGGACCAGTACTTAACTCTCTTTCCACAGCAACAGCTGCTGTCAAAACTCGTCTCTCATACTTCTTCAGCATGTTGACGTGAAACACCTTGTGTTTGCCGTTGAGGTCAATGCGGTAGTCAACAGGGCTAACCACCTCAATCACTTTGAATGGACCTTTCCAGCACATGAGAAGCTTGTTGCTGTCAGCAGTTAAGAGTACAAGAACTTCATCCCCAGGTACAAAAGTACGAAGTTTGGCCTTCCTGTCATGGTAATGTTTGTGAATACGAGCAGCATCACGAACATTCGATTGTGCTAGAGCACACGTATCAGCGATTCTGTTCTTCAAATCGAAGACATACTGATATAGAGGTTTGGCTTCATCTCCATCAGTCCTCCCTGTCCATGAGTCTGCCAAAATAGACATTGGGCCTCTTGGAGCGCGCCCGAAGAGAAGCTCATAGGGAGAAAACCCTGTACTGACATTTGGAAGTTCACGATACGCAAACAGGAGTGCAGGAACGTATCTGTCCCAGTCAGTTGGGCGCTCCTGGACAACCTTCTGCAACATGCTCTTCAGAGTCCCGTTGAATCGTTCGACTAACCCATTTGCTTGAGCATGGTAAGGAGAAGTGTGGATCGACTTGATTGCCAAAAGTCTGTATATCTCCATCATGAAATCAGAAACAAACTGCGTTCCACAGTCAGACACAATGACCTGAGGACAGCCCATCCTCGAGAAAACTGAAAACAGTGCTTCAGCAACAGAAACAGTATCAATCTGCTTCAATGGAATTGCTTCGGGGAAACGAGTCGCTGTATCCACTATCGTCAGAATGTAGCGGAATCCAGTCGAAGATACAGGTTTAAAAGGACCGACCAAGTCAATACAGATCTTCTTGAAAGGAACGTCGATAAGCGGCATCTTCTGAAGAGGGGCAGCGGGAACGCGACCCTTTGAAGACGTTTTTTGACACACATCGCACGTTCTACAATACTTGCCTACGTCACGCCTGACGCCTGGCCAAAAAAATTGGGTCAAGATCCTCTTTAACGTTCTTCTGGTACCGAAGTGACCCGACATGAGAGCGTCATGGGCGGTATGGAGAACTTGTTCTCTCAAAGAAGTAGGGACAACAACTTGAAAGACGATCTCAGTCTTCTCACAAAATGCTCTGTGAAGTACCCCATCTTTCATGATGAAGTAAGGTTTGCTCTGATCTGTGACCTGCGATTCCTCCTGAACTTGCTCGAAGCACTTCTTAAGTGATTCATCTTTGGTTTGCATATCAGCTAACTTCTCAGGAGTTACATCAGTAAAAACACAAGGTACCGATTTTAACGGTCTCACTGAACCTTTGGCTTTCTCCGTTTGTAGCCTGGTAGTCACTAGTCCGACAGCGTCTGGAACAATAGAGCCCACACATCCCCCAGATACTGAAACAACACCTGGTAGGTTCCCAAGAATAAGATCTGCCACAGGATTGTCAATGACACAACACGTCAGAACACCTGCAAAATAAGGCGAGTCCACAACCACTTCAGCCAAGGGAAATGTCTCAATGTGTCCCCCAAAAGACCGACAACGTTGCTCCTGCCCTGTGAACTGATCATCACGAACTAAAGCCCGTTTCACACCAGCAGTAGTGCATCCTGTGTCCCGCAAGATTGTCCCTGAAAAACCATTGATGGTTCCTATTTCCAGATGTAGGCCAGGTTGTCCCTCTGAAACAAGAACGTGTTCGCTAACAGCGGAGCTAAATGTTTCAGCAAAGTTTTTAGACGAAGCACACTGGTTCGCCCAATGACCTTGACCCCCACAGATCCTACAGACATCACTCTGTTTAATGGTCCCTCTACGTGCACCCCTGCGTTGTCCTCGACCTGTACCCGAAGAACCTCGGCCTCCTCGATAACCTCGAGAACCACTGCCCCCGTTGTTAAACCCTGTTGAATCTGCAACTCCAACTCCAGCTGAAAATATAGAAACATCTGATTTTCGTGCTAAGGTTTTGTTGGGATGAGCTTCACGGTAAAGTTCAGCTGCTTCACATAACGCAGCTACGTCACCCAGCTGACGTTCCCTCAAGAACACGGCCAAATCTTTTGTACAACTCTGAAGTATCTGTTCACGCAAAAACAAGTCTTGTAAACCTTCGGCAGTGTTGGAAACACCAGACAACTCAGTCCATCGGTTGAGCAAATGACGACAGCGTGTTAAAAACGCTAAAAATGACTCTCCCATCTCGGGACGAACAGCTCTGAAACGCTCTCTGAAACCTTCCTCTGTGCATTGGAACTTACGAAGAAGATGAGACTTCAATACATCCCACGAAAGGGTTTGTTCTCCTGAAATTGAATGATAAAGCGACAAGGCACTACCCCTCAATAAAGCAGCCAAGTAGACAGGCCATTTACCCTTATCCCAGCCGCATGCCGAAGCGTGTGTTTCAAACCGAAACGTCGGGGTCACCAATTGTCAGGAATGAATTATCTACAATACCGACTGTCAGTCAGAAGGCCACTATTTCATTTATACGCATTCGTTATTCTCCTCCGATTCATTCCAACAATAAAAGAAAATACGTGGAGCTCAATATGTTTATATAGCTCACTGGTAAAGCATGTACATATATCAACGTTCAGGATTCACACAGACATATACACAATACGCCCAGGGTTCTAGATGAGTAAATTAATGTGTTACCCCATCACCAGAACAGCGTAGTGTAGTTCATCTCTGTTTCTCCATCACCCAGCCGACGCGGCGACTCCTGGCGTGGTTCGTGAAGTCCGGTTAGTATATCACGTCGCTCTGCTTCGTGCATCTTCATCTCTTCATGCGTCTGCTTGAATGGTCAAACAAGCTCTCGCGAATTCCGTCTTCTGTCTCTGGGAAGACTCATGTGAAAGTAATTCTTGAGTCAGTATTCCCATAGGCATAACACACACAGCAATTCACTCATTATTCACCCTGGGCTGTAATTACACTCTACATTCAACCACACACACACGAATTCTTAAATAACTACTGTCAATACTAATATCAATTCCCATCCATGTCCGAGTTATTTATCCACACATTAAACAACTATTCAGAATATCCAGATTAAGAACTAGTACAATGAACACTTAAGTTAACATAACAGCGAATATTAAGAATGATTATTCATAAACATACTAGTGTTCCTTAGCGAAAACATATCATGAAAAATAGTTTACCTGAGCACGCGAGCAAAGAATCTTCCCCGACTTGCCGCTTACATGTTCAATGGGCAAGTGAAGCTAACAGCTTAGGTGACTGGCGACACAAGTCTAACAGCTCACCTTACAAAAAATGGACATTCAGGTTTTTCACCTGTTGCACGTGAGTGCGTGGAGACTCGGCTCTACAGGTAACAGTACAGGCCCCATAATCATGGTCCAACAGGCATGCGAATCAATAATAATGTTTTTCGCAATACGAGTCTACTTCTGTCAATTAATGCATACTAATAACAGCATCATTTCATCATTAATTAAGTACTCATATTACATACATGTTCATACATAAAACCCATAAATGTCATATCTGACAGGCATGCAGGCTTCACGTGGAATAAAACCATCCCTTCACTTTAACATATACCAGCTGTCAAAAACACGTGTGTTTACTTTGAAGTGTTGGAATGTTTGATCAATTAATTTGTTTAACTTCTACTGGCATCAATCCGCAAAATGTATTCATTCAAACATTCCAACTTTGCACATGACCCAGTCAGAATGTAAATGTTTGGTATGTATCAAAGTGTATAGATGGCCTAACCTCATGTAAGAGCCCATGCAGATATAAAATAGTAAGCCAAACTTGGCGTTTGCAAGAAGAACGGTGCCTTGAAACTGACAGCAGCAACAACAATTTAATTATCCACAATCACAGTGTCACTCAACTTTTCACCCCATCCAAACCACCAGCCATCCTCTCACTAAAAACCAAAACAAACTCCCCAAAACACACACACACACATTAAAACACAGAGAATCATGAGATTTGTTTGTTTGTTTATTCATCCTGTAGAATGTTTCTTTAGCCACTGAGCCAACTATAATACTCGTCATAAAAAGTAGGCAGATCCGTTTGAGGGCAAATCTGTATGATGAGGCCGTTTATTAAAACAAGAAGAGCAAACGCTCGATCGAGTCACTTTCGCAGTTCTGAATATTATATGAGGCATCAGATGGACAGGAAGAAATTGCTATTCACAACACAATGAGTCACGTTCACATAAAATTTGAGCCCGGTCACTTTTATAGTTTCCGAGAAAAGCCCAACGTTAAGTTGTGTGTTGCCGAACAGAAAAGGCTAGTTATTTCCCTTGTTTTTCTGATAACGTTCGTAAAAGGCTACAGATGTAAATACTTTGATGTAAAGAATAATCCTACAAAGTTTCAATCACATCCGATGAACTTTGTCAAAGATATAAAATGTCTAATTTTTCCTTTGACGCTGACCTGTGACCTTGAAAAAGGTCAAAGGTCAACGAAACCATCGTTAAAGTGTAGAGGTCATTGGAGGTCACGACTAAACAAAATATGAGCCCGATCGCTTTGATAGTTTCCGAGAAAAGTCCAACGTTAAGGTGGTGTCTACGGACGGCCGGCCGGACGGCCGGCCGGACGGCCGGCCGGACAGACTAACACTGACCGATTACATAGAGTCACTTTTTCTCAAGTGACTCAAAAACCAAATACAGGTTGACCCAAAAACAATGTGCAACCCACAACAAGTTAATAACCTACATTTGTGGACATAAACTTCAGCCTATGCATGACCCTTCTACAAAGTGACAATTTTGAAGATCAAATAGGCTGACTTTTGTGCAATTTTAAATTAAGTTCCCAATTTTGGGGATCGACTCAACGGTACGGGTTTTAAAATTGAGCGTTAGCCAAACTTGCCCGATCTAAGCGCTCAAGATTGTAACATTCGGGGCAATTCGAATCACAAAAGTATACCTTAAGGCCAAAAAAAATAATAGGTGTGGTTACGGTAACATAGCCAAAAATAATAGGGTAGGTAGGTAGGCAATCACTTTTTTTTGGTAACTTTTTTTTCTAATGTGTACAAATTAAACCTACTTGACAGGGAAATAAGTGTGCGACTCGGGCGCTTTCGCTTTCATTGCGTTTTCTGCACTCGTTTACTTGGTTTTTTTTATTTTTGTTTGACAAATGTAATAAAAAGTTATAGGGTCGGCCCCAAAAAATAGGGTAGGTCAGGTTACCGTAACCACACCTATTTTTTTTTTTAGGCCTTATCAACATTCAGACCTGGGAATCCCTGTTTTGGACTTGGAGTATTCTCAAACAAACTTGGTGTATTTTTTTTTTAAATGAGCGTACTCCACATTTAAACATGCTTCACACGCGTCTGTCTATGAGTATATAACTGCTTTCTTCAGGTCACCGATGATCTAGGGGGTGTATACTCAGACATTCAGATAATATAAAAGCTAAAAGTCTGGAGGGTTTAAATTAAGTAAGTATTGATACCGTTCATGGTCAAACTTCGTTTTAGTGAATCGACCGCCGAATTTGGAATTTATTTTTTGAAATAGAGCACAAAAGTCAGACCATTTGACCAGTTACATTTGATCTACAAAATGTCCACTTTGTGGAAGGGTCATGCACTGGCTGCGGTTTATGTACCTTAAAAATAAAGTGATTCGGTCAACAGATGTAGAAGTTATTAGCATTGTTTTAGTGTTACATTTTTTTGGTTTATCCTGTATATGACTGAAAAAAGCCATTCATTCCCCAAACCTATTCAGAAAGCAGATTGGGTTTATATGACATAGTGTTTATACAGTGGAACATACAACACAGACACCCTGCAAAATCAAATTCGCAAAATCAATGTTCCCGCGTTAAAATTGACAAAAAATCAGAACTGCCAAAACAAAACCTCTTCTGCGCGTCAATAGAAAAAACAATAAAATCTGCATCCAAATCAGTCAGTTTTGTTCACATATCTGGTCTAACACTGACATTAAGGCATGTTGATTTGTGTAGATGTCATTCCTCTGAGAAGCTGTAAAAGGCAGTTTTAGTGGGTAATGAGACAAAAACCGGTACGTTTTCGTAACTCCTCAACGCATTGCCTTCAACGTTGCGGTGATTTGTGCTAACAGTAGTAACACATGTGGGAAAGTTCATACGGATTTTAAAGTCATTTGAGACATTAGTCTGCTGTTAATTGACATGCTAGAAAGAGTTCTTAAATTGATGGTAGGTCTTCGCTGACTCATTGAAAAACAATTAATTTGTTGTTCTTTCTTTCTTTCTTTATTTGGTGTTTAACGTCGTTTTCAACCACGAAGGTTATATCGCGACGAGGGAAAGGGGGAAAATGGGATAGGGGAAAGGGGGGAGATGGGATAGAGCCACTTGTTAAGTGTTTCTTGTTCACAAAAGCACTAATAAAAAAATTGCTCCAGGGGCTTGCAACGTAGTACAATATATGACCTTACTGGGAGAATGCAAGTTTCCAGTACAAAGGACTAAACATTTCTTACATACTGCTTGACTAAAATCTTTACAAACATTGACTATTCTATACAAGAACCACGTGCACTTAACAAGGGTAAAAGGAGAAACAGAATCCGTTAGTCGCCTCTTACGACATGCGGGGTGCAGAGAAATAAGGATGTGGAAAAGAAGACTTTTGGTAAGTGAAATAAAGCTGATGGATCCAGTCAGGTAGAAATAAGACAACAAGAAAAGAATTGGAAAACTGCAGGGAATAGTAGGGAGAGTTTTCTTGGAAGGAAATATAGGTGAAAGGACTGGTAAGGCAGAAATAAGACAAAAGAAGAGAAGTAAAGGGGTGGGGTAGCTCTGTTTAAACGCTCCCGCCGCGTGAAGGCGACCCCATGGGAGCAATTTGTTGTTATCTTCAAGAACAATAACAGATGCGCCACACAATTAAATTTCATGTACATATTTTATCAGACATTGGCGGTATGAGGATTTCAACGCGAACATTAATATTTTGCCTCATTCAGAGCGCTGAGCGCAAATGTAGGCCTACGCCTAGAAAAGCTCACGGCTGACACGCTTAAACTGATCATGGCTCTTGAAAGAGCATTTTCCAAGAATGTGTGTGTGCGTACAAATGCGCTGTGAACAGTCATAGTTAAAAATGTATGAAATTAAAGGTAAATTGAAGCTTTCATTTTTCTTAATGCATGCTAATTTTTTTTACAAATTCATTTCATTGGACAGGGTACATTTTTATTTTTAAAATTCGTTCTGGCATGTCGCGCAACAGCAGAACTAATATCTCACATGACTTGAGATTCCGTGTGTACTTATAACGACATGTGTTAGCCCAAATCACTGACAAGTTTTAAGACAATGCGTTGAGGAGTTACTGAAATGTACCATTTTTTGGTCTCATTTTTGTACTTAACGACGTGTGTTAGCACAAATCACTGACAAGTTTTAAGACAATGCGTTGAGGAGTTCTGAAATGTACCATTTTTGGTCTCATTACCCGCTAAAACGACTTCAAAAACTGAGAGGATTGACAACTACACGCTCAGCATGCCATAGCGTTCATGTTAGACAAGATATGTGTGAATATGTGAACAAAACGGACTGTTTTGGATAAAGATTTGATTGTTCTGTCTAATGACATGCAAACCATGTTTCGGTTTAGTTGTTCTGATTTGTGTTGTTGATTTTAACACGGGAAGCTTGATTTTGTGAATTTGATTTGTGGGAGGGGGGTGTCTGTGTTGCAGGTTTCACTGCATAGACACTACGTCATGAAAACCCAATTTTGTTTCTGAATAAAGTAGGGAAATTAATGGCCTTTTCAGTCATATACTTGGTTTTTCAATCAACAGCCTCATCAGTAAGATCTGCCCTCAAACGCATCTGCCTAGGTACTTTTTATGACGGGTAGTGTAGAAACCTCTGCAAGCATTCTCAGCCGAATCAGATGGAAAAGCACAGAATTGTGATGGTACTCTGAATTTGATCATCGTCCCCAGC
The DNA here is from genome assembly GCF_037325665.1 of Littorina saxatilis. Lineage (NCBI taxonomy): Eukaryota > Metazoa > Mollusca > Gastropoda > Littorinimorpha > Littorinidae > Littorina > Littorina saxatilis. The sequence continues at coordinate 69,806,043 of NC_090261.1, forward strand.
GAACCCAGGAACCAAGGTGCAAACAGCCTTCCTTTAATGTAGCGGTCCTTCCTGAAAAATAAAGAAAACATATAACTGAGCACCTTCAGTATTCACGGGGATGGGTTTTGGTTAGCGAGGGGAGGGTGTGTGTTGGGGGGAGAAGGTGTGTACGTGTTGAGCAGTGTGTGTGTGTGTGTGTGTGTGTGTGTGTGTGTGGGGGGGGGGTGAGGAAGCACTTGCTCTTCACATGACCATTGGGATCGGGGATGGTGTGTGTGATATTGTAATCTAAACTATTAAAAAAATCTGTGCGTGTATGAACTTTGTGCTCGGCAGAAATGTTTCTCGATTTTAGTCAAGAACAAGTGTGCCCTCAACCCACACACTTTCGCTCTTCAGCATCAACACTATGGAGGTCTCCCTTTTGCGTACTTCGGAGCGGTGTCACATGATACGCAGAAATGGGTTGGAGGGCAAGAAGCGGAACGGCTAGTAGTGTCAGTGCGCCGCTCGATGATTCGGGAGTATTTTAATTGAATAATGTCAAAATCAGGAACAAAAACGGTCGACCAGCCAAAAGAGAAGTACATTACATCATTGAGTGACGTTGCTAAAGTGCGATACTTGGAGAAATTGACCGAAGCTCTTTAGTTTCAGATTACATATAATTTCTGCTTCAGTGTGTGTGCATGAGTTTTCATTTTGTTATTATTCAAGAACTTGTAGTTCTATTTCTAACTTTGTATGTTTATGTGTGAAACTCTTTAGTTTTAGATTACCTATTATTTCTGCTTCAGTGTGTGTGAGTTTTCATTTCATTGTTATTCGAGAAATGGTATTTCTAACTTTGTATGTTTATGTTTGGAGAAGCGATTCTTTTTTCCTTTTTGGGATCAAGTCTGGTGTCTGCTTTAGTGCTTACTTTGATATTACCTTAGAACATTTATTGTGAACCTGTAAATGTGTAATGTGTGTGTGTGTTTTTTGTTCTTCTTTTTTATTTTTTCTATTTCTTTTTACTTTAGTGCTGCTGAAGACAGTAACTAAAAATTTCCCTGAATTCAGTGTTACGTGTTTTTTGTTTTTAATTTTTATATATATGTTGACAATGACAGTTCAGTTAAATAAAGCGTTGAACACATTATATGTATTTTAATTTTTACCAATCTGTCACTCTGTGAATGTGAAGCTGGTGTGAGTGTGATATTTAACACATTACTTTTGATTTGTACCTAATCTCTGCCTTTGTTAGCTCCAGTAGGTGTGTTTTCAACAGTTTTGTTCAATTTTGTGAAACGTTACTGTTTTGAGACAAACCAGACACATATTTTTCCGTTTAGGACAGCTGGGCTCAACATATTAACTTTGTTGACTAAACAAAGGAGCCATTACACAGATACACACTCATTCTGACAATCACTCACCAGATTCTTCACAATTAAGAAATGTCTCAGATAAGACACACGCAAGCTTAAAAAAAAAAGTCTTAAGAACAAAAACGTTACTGCAACAACAATTTTTCAGCCACGCTCTCCTTCTTTTCTCCAGTAAATCTCGGTGTCTTCCTCCAGCGTCGACTTTCGGAATTCTGAAAAATGCAAGAGCATTTTCCTTGTTGCTTCGGCTTGTGCAACCGATTATGCAACAAGTATTCACCATCTTGAATGAAATTTAGCCAAATCGTCGACGCAAATACGGAATCGCCGCAGCGAAACTTCGCGATCGGCACAACGCTTCCATGTTTTCGCTAAGCGGCGCGGTGGCTTCTTGCCCTCCAAGCCCCGGTGCGCACGAAGTGATGACGTCAATAGGGAGACCTCCATACAGATTGAGTTTCATTGGGAAATGTGTCTCGATTTCAGTCCAAAACAGAACTTTCAGGATCCAAAGCACTCGCCTGTCAGCCTTTTTATTAAAATACATTCAACCCACCACATTTTCCAGTGATGAAGATTCTGGGGATGTGTGTTGATCCCATTGATTTTGGCCATTTCAGATCTGGCCAGTTGTACATGGGATAGGAACATAACTTCAACCAGACACATAAAATATTGACACCCTGACAGTCAGTGACTGCTTCATGTGCATAGTTGAATTTTGTTTATGAACGAATTTCTCAAAAGTCACTCGCAGAAGTAAAGAAGTAACATTTTTGTTAATCTGAGAGTGGTTTCCACAACAAAATCTAACTCTGAGCAGGAAGAAGCCAGGGTGTTGAATGTAGAAGTATCCGAGTGAACAGATTCATTCTTATTCCATGTAAAAGCCTGGCAAGATCTAGGATGGTGAGCCAAGGGAAGAATAACTGTATGTGCCTTTAAAATAATTCCAGTAAATTAGTAATGATTTCATTTTATCTTGCAATTTTGTTTTACTTTCCTGTGCTGTATTAGTTCATTCACACTGTGTAATTTACTTTAAGAATAGTGGCAAAGGATTTGAGAAGAGAAAGAGAACTAAAACCAAGCTTTATGTACCATTTTGTATAAATAGTACAAATTGTACTATGCAAGGATACATACAGATGTGCACGTCCTAGATACTGGGAAATACTATGGGTTGTCAACTTTGAATGACTGTCACAATATCTCTGAGCAATGGATGACAAAGGGGATGCTTTGATGTCAAAGGGGATGGATTTGACTTACTGTAACAACCAAGTTTGGGTTTCCAAACATTGCTGTGGGTTTTAAACGATTTAATTTTTAGCCAAAATGCCCCCAAAACAGCACCTAAAACTGGGACAAAAATACACCAGTCTGTGTTGCAGCTGTACACAATGGAGAATAAAGCTCTGTGAATTTTATTGTGATGTTTATGGGTCAGCTGAAGGATTATTCTCGACATACACACTCAAGAATTACATCTATTTTTCTTCTTCTGGGAGTTTGATCGGCAAAGAAAACACGTAATCGTGGGTTACCGTCGTTTCCGGTTTCAACTTCATCAAAAAATGCGATCTGCTGAACAAAGGAAACCTCAAAGTTATTCAAAGTCATTATTTATTTATTTCAACAACATTTAGGTTTTCAAAACACAGCACTACGGTAGGAAACAAATTTATTTCAGCTTATAATCGCGCTTGAATGTACCCCACCCTTGTTTCGTTTCCATCTGTAACCCACGAAAGCATGGCCACAGCAGACGACAAATCCCGCATTGCCTATCACACACGCGTTGTGAGATCGCGGGAACACCGTCGAAAGTTCCATTCATGACGTTTGACCCGGTCATGTGAATAGACAATGAGAATTTATCCACCCAATCGTATTCGTTTCCGGTTTTTGAGACGTAACTCACGACAGACCACGCTGTATCTTCACTGTTTGAGACCTGTAAAATCTTTTTTGACAATTGTAGCATATATTCATCGACGAATTTTGCGATATTTTGCTGATTAAAGCTTGATCTGGTGCAAAGTTTGAGCAGCACATGTGTTCTCATGATCGGCGCCATTATGAAATTTTCGATTCTTCTGCAACGCACGATCGACAATCGATTAATTCTCTCATTTAGGATTGTCGCTTATGGAAACTTGAAAATTTCAAACTTTCATGCATGCATAGTTATATATCTATGTAGTCCACATGCAATAATCAAGTTTTAGTTCTTTTCTTTGGAAATAAAAGACATTACGAACTATGGTTTCCATGAAACTCACGACAGTATTATCTCTATACACATAAACCCAGTGAGCACAGATCGAAAACTTTTTGCTCACTTAAATCTTTCTATCATGTATTAAAACCCAAAAGGGTGCCCAAAAGGCTAGTTGCTACATTTGACCTACAAAAAAAAACGTTTGCGCCTGGAAATTGCGTGGGTTACGGTTTCCACTTTCTACTTCGATCTAGTTAACTTATGGAAACTTGTAATTTCAAACTTTCATGTTTGCATATTTATTTATCAATGTTGTCCACATGCAAATTGCAATAATCAAGTTTTAGTTCTTTTCTTTGGAAATAAAAGACATTACAAACTATGGTTTCCATGTAACTCACGACAGTATTATCTCTATACACATAAACCCAGTGAGCACAGATCGAAAACTTTTTGCTCACTTAAATCTTTCTATCATGTATTAAAACCCAAAAGGGTGCCCAAAAGGCTAGTTGCTACATTTGACCTACAAGAAAAACTTTTGCACCTGGAAATTGCGTGGGTTACGGTTTCCACTTTCTACTTCGATCTAGTTAACTTATGGAAACTTGTAATTTCAAACTTTCATGTTTGCATATTTATTTATCAATGTTGTCCACATGCCACATGCAATAACTGAGCTAAAGTTCTTTCCTGTGGGATATTGAAGCCTAAAGTGGAAACCATGTAACCCACGACATAGAGCGTACTGCATGTGTCTAATTGTCATTTCTAAAGAAACCCCGATATGAAAGGTCCTCTCTTTGACAGAAAAAGATACAGGCATGTCTTTTGCACTTAAAAAAGAGTATTTCACTCAATTCAGTCCTACTTTTTTTCCTGGTGTCCATGTCCCATAGTTGTGACCCAGTATCTAGGATGTGCACAGATGTAAGAATTTATTTTATACAAAGCCGTAATGTTTTTGTGTCAATAAACTTGCATCTTCTGCCACTACTCTCAGATTCAGATGTAACAAGTGTTGACATAGCTGAATGTATCTATCTAGATTGTAAGTGCATCTAATGTGAAACGCACATCTCTTTACAACACAACGTACAAAAGTCTGCCAAAAACATCTACACAGCTTCAAACTACTATCACCAGTGCCAATTTACATAATTATCATAAATCAATTTTACAATAACAATTTAATATGCACAAGCAGGTACTTGGTAGTGGTACAGAAATGTGTGACTTACGCTTCATGGTAGTCTGTAAAGCAGCATGTCCACTCAGTCTGAATCCTCTCCAGAATCCATATATATCTGAATGCAAGAGCTGTATGAACACTTCATCACACATCATCTCTGGTTTCTTAGGAGGCCTGAAAAAACACACCATAAAATAATTAATTAACAATAAATAATAACTGTATTATAATTAAACCACTCGCTCATTGATTCTTTTATCCCCGCTTTCACAATCATAGTTTATACAGCAGCATTTACCTCTGACTCAAGTAAATATCAAGTATTTAAACAGAAAAATAAGTCATTGTTGAATAACCCTTCTAAAAATACACAATAGACACACTTTCAGTGGCAGTGATTCAAGTGAAGTCAGTTTCTTTCTTCATTTGTATACACACAAAAATTGTTTTGGGCCAGTTAGTGTTACTCTTGGCTTTACACACTTACTATATCAAATTATACATGCATTCAGCTTAGAAAACATACTTCTAATGTTGGGAGTGCAGTGTGAGCCAGGACATTTACAGCAAATAAGGATACACAACAGTTCATTCAGAGATAGATTTGCCATTCACTGCATTAGGCCAAAAAAAAAAAAATTGTCTGTTTCTGGTAACATGGCTAAAAAAAATAGGGTCGGTAGGTCGGGATTTTTTTTATTTTTTTTATTTTATTTTTTTTTTACCCCAAATGTAGACCAATACAACTAACTTTAAAAATCGCGCAAAGAGACTGGATTCACTATACATAGAGACAAGACACTCAACACATTTACAAATCGTCAGCGGACTTTCGTTTTCACACGTTTTTGTTGTTCATTTTCTCACCCTGTCCTTTACCACCAAAAAATAAATAAAAATTTTTGAGTTTGGAAAAAAAAAGTTTAGGGTCGGCGCCGAAATTTAGGGTCGGTCGGGTGACCAGAAACAGACAATTTTTTTTTTTTGGCCTTATATTGTTAGTTGAATGAGATAGATCTACAGCGATGCTTCAATGCATTAGATTAGCTTTGTTTTAGTGTCTACTGTTCATTGCTCCACCGTGGGAAATTCAGTCAACAGTGCACAGTTCCGAAGAAACCGATGCTGCTGTGCATAATCATTGATGCATTGACGATCGTTCATTGTCAATGTCACTGTCAGAAAAAAAAAACTGTATCTTTCATCGTCACCACTACACAATGGCTCGTAGGCCTATTTTCCTATGACACTGAACACGGTTTCGGAGACACTCAGACAGTACTGCCTGGCCCATAGATCTAGATCTACCCTTGCTCTCACTTTCTAACAAATGTATTATTGCAATATAATCTGACACACACTCACACACCGAGGCGCACAAACGAACACACACACTGTGGGACACACACACTACACGCACACAACGGATGAATCTTGCTCTTACCTGTTGGATGATCCAAACCGATTAAAATCAGCGACAGGAAGATGTACAAGCCAAATTTGTACAGTCGCTGATGTAAAAAGTGGAAATTTAGTCAATGTTCATAGCAAATCTCCCGACTCAAGGTAGATCGTGTCCCAAATCAGCTGTGCCGGTCACTTCACGACTTGTATTTGAACTCCCTTCAAAGCGCAATCAATGTTTCAACTTCTTTGTCGACATCATTCTTTGGTTCATGCGTCGGACTGCCGAATATTTGATTTTTTTGTACAGCAAAATCAAAGACTGTCATGGCGGCCGCCATTTGTGTTTTTGCAATAGTTCGAAACTAAGGAATTTGGTCCTCCTCGGAGGAGGACCAAATTTGGGCAAGTTAGTCACCAACTTAGGTCGGAACAATTGAAAATATCGTGCCATGCATTGCGCACTAGAGCGATAGTTTCGAACTTTGGATTTAGTTCCCAACTAGCTTGATAGTCTCCATTCATGCATTCCACTACTAAAGACAGACGCGGGAACCGACGCAAGCCGTATCATAGATGCCATCACGTACAAACCCTTACCATCCGAGACAGCCGAAGCGGAACAGGAAGTAAGATACAAGGCATCACTGCCCCCAACGACCTAGAACCCCAAAGGGCTGACGTCGGAAGTGCTACGATTAACTGGAACGTCGGAAGACGAACCAGAAGTAGCCAAAAACCCCAGTGCAGAAGCACCCGCAACACCGTGGTGGTGCGAGCTGATGCTAATGCGTAAGATCCTTCACTCGCCGTAACAGCCAAAGCAAAATCGGAAGTGAGAGACTGGGTACCAATGCCACCAACGACCTGAAACCCAAAGGGTTGACATTGGAAGTCTACTGGCAAAGAGTCATCGTTCCCAGAACCATCATTGGCCGAAGCCGGAAATGATAGTCCCCCAGTACCGGAACACCGTGCAGCCATGCTGTGCGGAACCGGTAAAGAAAGAACGCTACCACAACCCGAAACCGCGAAGCAGAACCGGAGGTAGCCGGCAATATGCCAAATGCAGAAGGCGGTGGAGCTGCAAGATGAGAAGCAGTCGTCACCCCTTCCGCCAATAACTAGAAGCAACCTCAGTGGCCAGAACCAATGGCCAAGGAAGTCTCTTCTCAACTCAGAGAACTGAAAACCTTCAGCTGATGTTGGTGCTGGCCGGAAGTCACCCACCGCTGATGGTGGGGGTAAGACAAGTCCAGCCTATGAACCAACGCCGTCAGGAAAATATTGTAAGCGACCTGTGCTGCAATAGCTAAGGTTGGCTTCAGCTTTGACGGTAATTGGAACTCAACGTCGTCATCATTGAATGAGAGATGATCGTCGCGCTCCGACTCCGCTTCCGTATGAGTCGAAAAGTCCGCGTGACTCGCCGAGTCTTGGACATGAACAACTGGAAGCGAGGCTGACTGCAAACCGGAAGTAGAACTTCGGTGCAGAGCCTGCATGGAGCCAACTTCCTGCCCAGGCGGAAGTGGTGACGCAAGTACACCAACGGGGGAAGTCATAGACAGCCCGTGTGCACCTTGGTCTCCAGATCAATGTAACATCGATTGCATTCCCGCGTCAACATCCCGTGAGCTCCGCTTCGTGTGAGTCGTATGCCCCGGGTATGTCGAACTTTCACTCCCTGACCTATGTCGAGGCGGGGGAGCTACTAGTTGCGGTCTATGCGGAACGCTTTCGCCAAAGAGCCTGGCTACCCGCGAACCCAACGTACCTGAGGAGAGCGACTTCTGTTAAAAGCTACAGAGTCCCGAGGGACCGACTCTCCGTAGTTGGCGTGAGCCAGTTCTTCCGCTCGCAAGTCCGCTGACGTGACTGTGGCCGAAGGAGGAATCCGGATGCGGGAAAGTGATGAAACATCGCCAACACCCTTAGGCAGCGAACGCAACTCATCGCGCGTAGCTTGTAGGTCAGCGGCAAGCTGCTGCTGCTGAGAAAACATGGTACTCATTTGCGAGGAGAAAGAAGAGAAAAGGGAAGAAAAATCTTGCTTAACGCTCTTCTTCGGCTTGGCTGAATGAGCCTTACTCTTGCTTTAAGCTTCTTTTAGAACGGGCATGGTAGGGCTTGATGGGTCGGAAATATTAACCAAGAACGAAGTCTGAGACAACGGGTCTACAACAGTAACCGTTGTCGCTTTAGGTTATCCTTTTTCTGACAGCTAGCAGGGGAAGAATCAGCAACTAACTGACGAGTATTAGGCTTTTTCTTCTCTTTGTCCGCCATGTTGGAACAACTCACTGAGAGTAGAACAACAACAACAAAGCTGACGGACACAAGGCAAAAATTTCAAGTAAAAGAAACAAAGAACGATCTCACCAATCCAGCCGTAGAAGCAGAGACCGTGAAGAAAGAACCGGGGTGAAGATAGCTGCCAACCAGGCAGCAGGCTGTAAAGCCAAATGCGTAGCTCGAGAGAACAACGTCCTAGCGCTAAGACCGCTGAGGTAAGAGTGAAGTATTCCAATATGGCGGCGGCGGTCTCGCGTGCTCAGTCACGTGACGGTATGGCCTTGACCTGTGACCTAGGTTACGGGTTCTAGGCTGTTCTTTTTTTAGGGTTACTTCCCCTTAAGGGGTGAAGCGTAGTTCAGCGTCTCGGCACTTAAAGGCCAACATCCAAAAGAATTTTTCTCCTGGAGCGACCTAAACTTGAACCCGTCGCTATTCTTGCATGTCTGTTTACTTCGTGCTGCACGCAAAAATCGAGCGACTTCCTTGCCGCGTGGATTGACGAAGCTATTTTATTCTCGTGACTGAAAACACTGCAGTGCGTGCAGTTTTTGACGAGCCGCAGGAGCGGCGACTCATATGGTCTCGGCTCGAAAGCTGTCTGTGGAGGCTGCGTGCTATAATTAGCTGACCTGCTGCGCGAGCAGTCACTGCAGAGTTTTGAGATAACTTTGTAACACGTTTTATTTTATGCTCCTCAAGAATACAACTTTGGGCAACGTGCCACGTAAAACTACACGCAACAAGGATTCAGTAGGTACCAAACATGCCTTGGTCAGAAGTAGAATGTAAATGAATCTTTATAAAGAAGTAGGCTACTTCAAACGACAGCCACAGCCACGGTTGGGTTCACGGCATCAAACCGATGCGACTCTCCGTCATATCATACACGTAATCTATCAAATAGATGACTAATAAACATGTAAACTACATGTATACGTCTATGGTCGGACATAAGAAAGGAGAGCTTCCCCCGGGCCTGTGCATGTCTTGTTCGTTGTGCGTGTGTAAATGTGCACAACAAACTGACGACAAAACTGAGACAGACCTCTTTCGCTTCAGTCTTGCAGAATTTAAAGACGAATACAGGTAAATCGTGCATTATACTAACTGTTTGGTAAAAGTATCAAACGTTTCTTTTTATAAATAAGTGGCAGGCTTACAGGAATACAAAGAGGCGCAAGTTGAAAGTAATGGATATATCTCTGGAAGATGCCATCAGTCCAAGTTGTCAAATGAAATCAAAGATGACAGAAACAGAAGTTTTCCATACAAATGTTGGTGTTTGAAGTTGGCATTCTTTCAGATAATGATATAGACGAGGTGGCTGTTTGTTATGAAGTTTCAACAAGCCAACATTCAAATGATTTTACTTCATCTACAGATTTTTTAAATTCAGCACTTTATAACTGTCATTATGAACTTGGAATCAGAGAAAGACCGTCTTTCCATTGTCATTCATGCCATAGATTTTTGTTTCAGAATCAATGTTTCACATGGCGTTCACAAGAGAGCATGCGAAGTTTCCGACAGTCTTTAGGATTTGTAAAAAAGGCCGTGTTTTGCTGTACATGCAAAAACTACCTGTCAAAAGGGAAAGTGCCTAACAGATTGCAACAACATTCCTATTTTAAGCTCAGCCACACGCCGACATGGAAGTTCAATGGTACTTTCAAACTTTTTCTTCTCTTCGTCGTATTTGATTTCTTTCTATTTCATAAGTCGAGTGCATATCATTTCGGCTCGTGTTCATCGTGAGATGGACTTAGTTTCTTGTATTCTGTGGGTTCGACAGTTAACTAAATGTTGTAATTTCGCCTTACGCGACTTGTTCTCTCTCTGTTGGCAGCGTGTAATGCAGCTGGTTATAAATTAGAGTATTATTTTGCAAAGTGTGTACCAAAAGTTTGTCATGAGCTGCTTTAGGTTTGGGGTGTGGGTTGGTTTGATATTTCCTCCTTGCAGATCAAATCTGTATTCATTTTTGATGTTGTGTCTTATTTTGTGAAAGGAAACATGCAGACTGACTGAACGCATATATATAATTATGTAACTCATAAACACATGGGTGTAGTTATGTTCAAGAACACACACACACACACACACACACACACACACACACACACACACACACACACACACACACACACACACACACACACACACACACACACACACACACACACACACAACTGTGTAGATGTATCGTACACCTGATATATTAAATTGAAGTTCACGAAGAAATCGTTTTATTTCTGTGTCATTCAACATCTAGTTTGAATCAGACAAATTGAAACTGGTACAAATATTCAATAATGTTGCGATGTGGAAATGGACATGATATCGCAAAAGATAGACAACGGCAAGATCATTCAAGTATGTACATGCTTGTTGATGTCTACTTGGGCGATGCTCAGAACACTAGTTAGATCTTCCGAGATTAAAAAATGACGATGATCTGTAAACAAACCAGGACAAGGAAAGAAAGACAAAACGTATTTGAAAACAAATCATACTATACAGATTGACAAACTGAAACTTCGAACTCTGTTGATATTTCACGGGAGATGAGGTATGGTGCAAACGTATATAATTATACTGACTACATTTTGTTACGTACTCATCAACAACAACAAAAACCGATATAACCAAAGGCACACACACACACACACACACACACACACACACACACACACACACACACTTTGCTGGTTTGCTGATCAATGTCACAGGAAACGAATGAACAACAGAAAGCGTGATGAATTCCTGGCCAGAAATCAGTCACAAAGACCTGAAAGTCTGCTGAATGGAATTGGTAAATGTACACATTTGAACTGCTGTCAAAATTACTATGTAATACGATAGTCGGGTTTTAAAATTGGTTGCAAATTACAACCAATAATGATGTTTGTTGCTTCGGCATTGAAGCAATGTTCACTATTTACTAACAAAATAATGACGAAATAAACACAAAACCAAATCAGTGAGGCAGAGGGGACAAAAAGCCGAGCGGGTGTGTGTGTATGCGTGTGTGTGTGTGTGTGCTAGTGTGTGTGTGTGTGTGTGAGTGTGTGTGTGTGTGTGTGCGTGTGTGTGTGTGTGTGTGTGTGTTTCTTGAACATAACTACACCCATGTGTTTATGAGTTACATATATATATGCGTTCAGTCAGTCTGCATGTTTCCTTTCAAAAAATAAGACACAACATCAAAAATGAGTACAGATTTGATCTGCAAGGAGGAAATATCAAACCAACCCACACCCTAAACAGCCCCTAAAGCAGCTCATGACAAACGTTTGGTACACACTTTGCAAAATAATACTCTAATTTCTAACCAGCTGCATTACACGCTGCCAACAGAGAGAGAACAAGTCGCGTAAGGCGAAAATACAACATTTAGTCAAGTAGCTGTCGAACTCACAGAATGAAACTGAACGCAATGCCATTTTTCAGCAAGACCGTATACTCGTAGCATCGTCAGTCCACCGCTCATGGCAAAGGCAGTGAAATTGACAAGAAGAGCGGGGTAGTAGTTGCGCTAAGAAGGATAGCACGCTTTTCTGTACCTCTCTTTGTTTTAACATTCTGAGCGTGTTTTTAATCCAAACATATCATATCTATATGTTTTTGGAATCAGGAACCGACAAGGAATAAGATGAAAGTGTTTTTAAATTGATTTCGACAATTTAATTTTGATAATAATTTTTATATATTTAATTTTCAGAGCTTGTTTTTAATCCAAATATAACATATTTATATGTTTTTGGAATCAGAAAATGATGGAGAATAAGATGAACGTAAATTTGGATCGTTTTATAAAAAATTTTTTTTTTTACAATTTTCAGATTTTTAATGACCAAAGTCATTAATTAATTTTTAAGCCACCAAGCGGAAATGCAATACCGAAGTCCGGGCTTCGTCGAAGATTACTTGACCAAAATTTCAACCAATTTGGTTGAAAAATGAGGCGAAAAGCCGGATATGACGTCATCAAAGACATTTATCAAAAAAATGAAAAAAACGTTTGGGGATTTCATACCCAGGAACTCTCATGTCAAATTTCATAAAGATCGGTCCAGTAGTTTAGTCTGAATCGCTCTACACACACACACACAGACAGACAGACACACACACACACACACGCGCACATACACCACGACCCTCATCTCGATTCCCCCCTGTATGTTAAAACATTTAGTCAAAACTTGACTAAATGTAAAAAGGAAGGGAGAGACATAGTTAATTTCCCTTTCTCTTTTTCAGGACGGTTGTTAGCTCCCCCTTTCTCAGGACGGTGTGTGTCTTGTACAGGTCAGCGAAATGTTTATGTATCAACCGACCAAGCCCTGATACAACGGGTTCAAGTTTAGGTCGCTCCAGGAGAAAAATTCCTGCCGATGTTCGCCTACACATTTGAACTGGTGTCAAAATTACTATGTAATACGATATTCGGGTTTTAAAATTGGTAGCAAATTACAACCAATAATGATGTTTTTTGCTTCGGCATTGAAGCAATGTTCACTATTTACTAACAAAATAATTACGAAATAAACACAAAACCAAATCAGTGAGGCAGAGGGGACAAAAAGCCGAGCGGGTGTGTGTGTGTGCGTGTGTGTGTGCTAGTGTGTGCCTGTGTGTGTGTG
>NC_090261.1:69824161-69869161 GCF_037325665.1 Littorina saxatilis
AAGAAGAACAGAGAAGACAAATGGAGTGAAAAGAAGAACAAAGAAAAGAGAGAGAGAGAGAGAAAATGAGAGAGAATGTTCCTTTTTTTTCTAAATGTTTTTACTCGTTACATAATATGATACAGCCATTTATATTATTATTAACAGAGCCTGTACGATGTTTTTTTTTATTTTATAAATCGAACCTTTACCTAGAGGATACAGACGCTATACAGTTTGCTAGCCTTTTACCCCTTGCCCAAAGCAAGTCTTCCAGCAACAATGATCCCGTGAAAACACTGGCAAACACTGGGTTAGCATTTAAAGCTGCGGCGCGGCGTGTTGTACCTCCCCCCCCCCCCCCCCCCAACAGCGATGGTCTCCGCAAAGGCTACCGTCCTTACCTGCCCCTTAACCTTACTCCCGCCACATTACCATCACAAGCAACACCGCCATCGTCAAGAACAACAACAACAACAAAGAAGGTTACACTGTAAATTGAAGTGTTCCACTTTTGAACACATTTGTGTAACCAGTTGTGAACACTGTGGGACATCTTATATATACGACGTGTGTCTGTGTGTGTGTGTGTGTGTGTGTTGTATGTGTGTGTGTGTGTGTGTGTGTGTGTGTGTGTGTGTGTGTGTGTGTGTGTGTGTGTCCGCGATGCACGGCCAAAGTTCTCGATGGATCTCTTTCAAATTTGGTGGCCATATTCAGGTACACCCCGGACACAACCTGCTCGATGAGATATTTCAACACGTGCTCTCAGCGCGCAGCGCTGAACCGATTTTGGTTTTTCTCTGGATCCATTCCCAGTAACTCTTCCTTATCTTCTCTTGTGTTTTCAGCGTTTATCTCCCTTCTTTCGTGTGGCGTCAATCCATATTCTCGTTTCTATTTTTAGAAGGTCACTGTCGACAACGCTCAATCCATATTCCCGTTATATTATTTTTAGAAGGTCACTGTTCCGGCGAAGCCGGGTATTACTCTTCTCCAGTGTCTTGTGCGTTTATCTCCCTTCCTTCGTACGGTGCACCGGCAAAGCCGGCGTACACCCGGCAAAGCCGGGTCCCCGGCGCAGCCGGGTATTCGGCTCAACTTCTTCCCGGCGAAGCCGTACCCGGCGAAGCGAGTATTCATCTAGTACTATATAACTCTACTAGCAAATGCAGCACACATGGTACAAATGCAATGTGAGCTATTTTTACAAGTAGAATTATATGGTACATGTATTCCACTGACTGTTCACAACTGCTTACACAAAAATGTATCCAAAACTCGAACACTTCAGTTTACAGTGTATTCTTTAATTGTGTCATGGCAGCTAAACCTTTGAGGTACTAATATATTTTAGAAAAATCACGTATAATTTGTTTCTCTGTTTTTGTTTGTTCTAAAAATTTAAAGCACAATTTTTTTTTATTTGTGTTAGAATTAAAAACGACGATCGTGATTTGCGTCATTTGACAAAGCATACTACTAGATATGTTAACATTACAATATATGAGAATGAACATTGAATAAATAGTGTTACCAACTGTTGGAAGGTTTGAAAAAAATACTACCCAATCCCCGTAAAACAACAACCACAACAACAACACATACAAAACTCCGCGCACACACACAACAAACAACACGGGTCGGAGCAGTGTCATGACGCACACACACAACAAACAACACGGGTCGGAGCAGTGTCATGACGCACACACACAACAAACAACACGGGTCGGAGCAGTGTCATGACACACACACAACAAACAACACGGGTCGGAGCAGTGTCATGACACACACACAACAAACAACACGGGTCGGAGCAGTGTCATGACACACACACAACAAACAACACGGGTCGGAGCAGTGTCATGACACACACACAACAAACAACACGGGTCGGAGCAGTGTCATGACGGCAAACAAGGACGGCGTTTTTAGATTAAAATATGTGGTTTGAAATACTCAGATTTAAAATATTACTCCGGAAAGAACAGTTAATGATTGTCCAAAGTACAGAACTTTCTTATATCGGAATCTCTTCTTTGCTTCTCTTAAAAAAAAAATTGTCGTACAAATCATATAGTAAAAACAGACAGATGTTCAGTACCTCGGTTTATCCACGAGATATGAATAATGTTTGTTCTAAAGAGGCAACTCTACAGATCTGAAACTATTAGAACATTAAATTATAGAATGTTGTTGATAATCAAAAAACAGAATTGCTCTTTACATTTTGAGCGATGAGCAAAACTAACGTTGTTTCTGTATTTCAACACCGACCACAAGTGCCGTAATCCTATCAACATCAAAGCAAAAGTTCTAGGGATAGAGAGTTCAGTTTATGACCATTTTGAACTACATTTTTCGTCGAGCTTTTGAGCATAAATGCTAAATAATTACGACAGGTCCTTTACCCATCCGACGAAGACACGAGTTTTTTATGCACTGACAATGTCGCCCCTTTCAAAAAATAAGTTCGCCCGCTCTTCTGACCAGACAATTAGAAGCCACAGATTCTGAACTCTCCTGATGAAATTTGCAAGCCGAGAAAAATGACTTTGTGCTGCAAAGAGACCTGCCTTCCTGTGAAGGCACTTTAAAAAAAAAACTCCACAGATTAGCATACTTTAAGTTTGATAAGAGCACGAGAACAAGAATCTGATAAAAACTCCCGCTGTGCACCCCGGAAGACCAACACATGTATGTCATTTCTTCCCTTCTAAGAGTAGACCCGTACCCTACTTTCTCAGACTTTCTTTTCATACAGTCTGTCAGTATATTTTTATTTTAGGAGAGGGAGAGAGAGAGAGAGAGAGAGAGAGAGAGAGAGAGAGAGAGAGAGAGAGAGAGAGAGAGAGTGTGGGAGAGAGAGAGAGAGGGGAGAGAGAGAGTGAGAGAGAGAGTGTGAGAGAGAGTGAGAGGGAGAGAAAGGGAGAGAGAGGGGGAGAGAGAGAGAGAGAGAGGAGAGAGAGAGGGAGAGTGAGAGAGAGAGTGAGAGTGTGTGAGAGAGAGAGAGGGAGAGAGAGAGAGAGAGAGAGAAACTGAAACTGAAACTGAAACTGAAACTGAACTTTATTACCAAAGGATAGAGGTTTTAGGCAAAGCCTAATCTTACAACCTGTCCCTTATACAAACACTTAATACAGACGCACATAATATAGATAGTAAAATTGACAAGGTTATTGTTACTTACAGACGTACATAATGTAAATAGTAATAAGAAAGGGGTTATGGTTTTGTATACACATTCAAAAATGGGAAAAACAATATAGGGTGGAAATTGCAGCATAGTTGCAATAATGCATTGCATATAAACATCCAAAACAACTAATAACAAAAGGGAGAAAACAAATGTGGGGAGGAATTGTCCCAATCATTCGCATGTATATCATTATCAATACATACACATAAAGAACAAATCAAAATACAAACATAACTTGACTAAATGTAAAAAGCACTAAAATATCAGACATGAAAAGTGTTCTATTTACCCATTAAGCGGGAATGAAACTGGCGCCTAAACGTTTTCACCGAAGAGGCATTTCGGAGGGGTAGGGGTATGGAATTCCATAGAGACGCTCCTGAGAAGGCTAAACTTGACTTATACAAGTCTAGACGAGGGATGGGGGGAATCAGGTTCTGGGACCCATATCTTTTTGTGGCATGTCTGAAATGTGATTTTAAATATCCAGGAACATTATTGTTAATTACTTTGTACATAAAGACAGCCTTGTTTAGCGTCAACTGATCTTTCAAGGGAAGGAAATTAAGGAGCTTTAATTTATCATCTGTTGGCTTATTTGACTCATGCAGAATTAGTTTTGCAGCACGGCGATGAAGAGAATTGAGTCGTTTGAGATGAACATCACTGCAGTTATCCCAAAGTGTTGAAGCAAAGTTGACATGGGGCATTATGTGAGCGTAATAAAACAACTTGAGTGCTTCCACATCAGCATAATGTCTTAATTTAGACAATAAGTACAAATTTTTAGATACTAATTTGCAAATTTTACTCAAGTGAGTTTGCCATTTCAATTCTTGATCAACGGTAACCCCTAATAATTTATGCTCTTTAACTTGTTGCACTTGAGTTGAATCAATTGACAGTTGAAGTTGTAAGGGTTTTAATTGGTGTTTTTGTCTAGTTGTAATCACCATACTTTTCGTCTTAACAGGGTGAATAACCATTGCATTAGTGGTGCACCATTCTGTCATCTCAGAGAGAGAGAGAGAGGGAGAGAGAGAAAGAGAGCAAACAATCAAACAAACATACAAACAAACAAAACCCACAAAATACCCCTAAATGCACTTAGGGCTGCCTCAAGCTGATCTCAGTGAACCCAGTTCAGTAACTTGAGGGTATCCGTCCACAACCCTCTCTCCCCTCCAACCCCCCCCCCCCTTCCCCCACCATCATCACAAATTCTAAAAACTTGGCCCCCAGACCCCCTGTGAGGGAGCCTCTTTTCACGACGATCCTCCGACCTTTGCAGTGTGCGCTACTGTCGGTGTTCGAGGCCAACATTTTTGTCTTGGGGTTGAATGCAGTTTACACTGTGGTCCAGTTCACTTTGACCGTGTCACTGCCCCCAAGGCATTTTCTTTGAAAAAAAAAGGGCAAAGAGAAACAAGTTTTAGAAACGCTGAAATAGCACATAGGCACATAACAGACACAGAGTTAAAGACAGACACACAGAAAAACACACAGAGACAGAAAGACAGACAGACAAAGATACAGACAGACAGACAGACAATCATAAAGACTAACATGCACGAGCGCACGCACACACACACACACACACACACACACACACACACACACACACTAACACTAGCACACACACTGGCACGCACACACACACACTGGCACACACACACACACACACTAACACTAGCACACACACTGGCACACACACACACACACACACACACACACACACACACACACACACGGATTTTTTTTGCACAAGTGGATTTTTACGTGTATGACCGTTATACAGCACCATTCAGGCAGCATACGCCGATTTCGGGGGAAGACCCCTTATAACGGACACATGTTCATTGTGTACGTGTTAAGCATAGTTGTAGTTAATGGCGGGGGAAAAGCCAACAACAACAAGTTTTATTGTGGACAGTGTTGGCTTAAGATAAGAATGAGACATGTGCGTCGATTTTCAAAAAAAACAACCTAAAACAGATGAACACAGAAGTTGGTGCATGGGTTTTAACTTTAAAGAATTTTGTCACTGCCACTGTCATTGCCACTGTCACTGCCAAATGATTGCGGTTTATGTGGTGTGTGAAATATTTAATGGCACTGTTGTAAAACAAAACAAATGAAACCACTTTTCAAACCAACAAAGAAGTGATCATAAACCAAAAGCTTGTATTACATCCAGCTGCACAAGTCTTCTGTCTGATTGACATGCTCAACGACCTCACGCAAAGGGAATGAACAGCTCAACGACCTCACACAAAGGGAGTGAACAAGGTAAGTGATGAACAATCTGTAGATTTTGAAAAAAACAAACAACCCGGAAGAAGTTGTCTAACTTTGTCATGTTTGCTCCAGTATGATTTTTCTTTTAACAACTTCGTTCCTCATGGGCATTACCTTGGATAAGATGGATTTTTAATTGCACTGGCAGGGGAAAATAAACGTGATAAACATCTAACTACTGTTTTTTTAGAGCTGAAATCGTGTTCAGTCCACCATCTGAAGTTTGACTTAAAAGCGGGTTTAAAAGACAGCACAAAGGAGACAGACAGACAGACAGACAGACAGACAGACAGACAGTCAGACAGACAGACAGACAGACAGACAGACAGACAGACAGACAGACAGACAGACAGACAGACAGACAGACAGACAGACAGACAGATAGACAGACAGACAGATAGACAGACAGACAGACAGACAGACAGACAGACAGACAGACAGACAGACAGGCCGACAGAAAAACTAAGACATGCGCATGTTCAGGCACGCTCCCACGAACGCCCACCCGCATTTACGGACTAATTGTTGCTGGATCGCCCCCTTGTCTTCTTCTAAGCCCCAAAAGCAAAACCATTTTGTGCATCGTGCAGCACAGATGGCTACCAAGCAAAGATTACTACCAAGCACAGATTTCTATCAAGCACTTATTATTACCAAGCACAGATTACTACCAAGCACAGATTACTACCAAGCACAGATTACAGCACAAAGGAGATGAATGATTAATGCACAATTTTGTGCATCGTGCAGCACAGATTGCTACCAAGCACAGATTACTACCAAGCACATATTACTACCAAGCACAGATTACTACCAAGCACAGATTACTACCAAGCACATATTACTACCAAGCACAGATTACTACCAAGCACATATTACTATCAAGCATAGATTACTACCAAGCACATATTACTGCAAGCACAAATTACTACCAAGCACAGATTACTACCAAGCACAGATTACTACCAAGCACAGATTACTACCAAGCACAGATTACTACCAAGCACAGATTACTACCAAGCACATATTACTGCCAAGCACAAATTACTACCAAGCACAGATTACTACCAAGCACAGAATACTACCAAGCACAGATTACTATCAAGCATAGATTACTACCAAGCACAGACTACTACCAGGCACAGATCACTACCATGCACAGATTAGTACCAAGCACATATTACTACCAAGCGCAGATTACTATCATGCACAGATTACTACCAAGCACAGATTACTTACTACAAAACACACATTACTACCAAGCACAGATTACTACCAAGCAGCCACAACGACAGTTAATTGCTGCAGACAGTGATGATTGCAGTGCACAAAGTGGGTGGACGTCAGCACGATTTGTGTGGTGACATTCACAGCTCCTGTGGTGACATTTATGCATATTCGGCCCACCCACGCGCTTTTTTTGTCTCTGTGATACCGAGAAAAATAGAATGCCAATTAATACCCGATTATATAGGAGAACGACTAATCATAGGGCAACCTCCACCACCCCTTTCCCCGCCCACAACGCCTGGGGCCACCAGGCATAGTGGCTCCTGCGATGAAAAGACACCCTTGGGACGTGTTGAAAGTGTCCTTGCATTGAAGATGGCCCGTCATGACAGGTATACTTTGATCAAGATACTCGACAAAGGAACAACAGGTGTCCTTTATTGCGAGGGGTCCTCACATTGCAGGTAACAACGTACTGTTATCAGTGTTTACCTAATGAGCTATGTCCTTTCTGTAATACTGACAGCAACATCTTGGGATGCATTAAAGAGATACTCTCCATGGATGACATACAACTTTATTAAAAGATTCATTTCGATTTGAAAGGGACGCATGTTGTTGCAACGGTTTAGGTTTAACCTTATACAACATGAATTCACATTACTTTTGTAAGTGGAAGAAAGGACGGTACGAAATGAAAACTAGTTTGAGGCAGTACTTTTGACCATAGCACTTGAACATGAAGCGGCTCCAAAAATGTGTAAAAAAACACATTCCAAAATGGCGAAGATAAAACTCCGATTCTTTTGTTCTTGCTTCACCTCTGCAGTGGGAATGTAACAAAGGAACTGTTTTAGAAGTAACATATTAAACATTGTAATTCAATCAAGTTTGCGTTTTAATGAAACAGATCCTGTGATTGGTCAGAATGCCCCAACTCATTAAAAATTACAGGTGACTAATTGTCGATAGCCACTCGCTAAAAAATCCATTAAACAACCTACTGGCGAGGCGCATTGATACAACCTCAACTAGTCTCGGTTAGCTTTGAGGGTCATTTTACAAGTAGGAAATATGAAGTACCAACGAAATACCGAGACCATAAGGTATGCGAAGTGATGACGTCGAATACGTGACGTAAGTTGATGCATGAATTCTTTCGGACTACGTCAGTCAATTCCAAAGATCGCTTTTGTGATGAAAAAAATTTGTTTTTAGAGTTTGCTGTCCAGAAACCCGTCAAAAAAGATGGGAAAATGTATGTGAAAGAAAACAAAACAGGAGGAGAGTGATACGATAGGAATACAGAGACATATTTCTTGGGACTTGACCCTTGCAGGTAGGTGGACTGAAAGTAGTGTGTGAACAGAACAGAACATGTATACAAAAAATTAATAAAAACACGCTTAAACCAACAGAACAGAACCAATTCTGTCTGTTTACCATCGCATGAAAGCAGGAAAGAGATCGTCGTCAGATTGAATTACAATAACATTAACACGCTTCCATTTGAAACTTCTCGATCTTCATCGTGGATTGACGCCCTCCCAAAGTCTAATTGAAGCCCTTTGGTCGGGCGTAAATCCACGATGACGACCTCGAAGTTTCAAATTGAAGCATGTTAATGTGTAATTAACATTAAAACCAAAAAGTGCCGGATACAATTCAGAAATCAATTCTGCCAATGTTTGTTCTGGGTGATGGAAGAGTTGCTCACCCTTGGCAATACTGGTGCAAACAAATCCACGTGACATTATAGGCCAATCACAAGCCAGCAGCGTGTCTCCACACCTGATTGTCTATCTGTGCCAGTGAAATCATGCGAACAGACAATTAGCTCCGACCTGTGTATTCATTACCTCATCACGACCGTTTAATTGAGTACGTGTCTCGCTTATTGTCGCTAACGTTATCACGCCCTATTGCCTTTTCCCCTCTTTACGGCAAGATAGGCAATTTCGCTCGTAATTCTGGCATTTGATTGTTCTGAAACGGACGCGAGAAATGACATCTGACACCCACAGAGAAAACATGATCATTCAATCAAACTAGAACACCTGTCCGTTGGTTTTCGTGCCGGCCACCAGAAACCGTCAGGGATAATGACTCTTCCTGTCGCATGCTGTCAGAATAGGAGCTCATCACACTCTCTGAAGGAAGGTGTTATTTTCGAGGAGCGAAAATGGTCTTTATATTACTTGTGATAACAGGCTCTCAGTGACTGAACTCAACGGGCATTTAAATGCGCAATTTCTTTAATGGGCCGGACTGCTCTCAATAGACGGATACATAAAATAAATAAAAACCACCAGTGTAAAGACGTTGACGAAGAGTTAAAGAGATTGCACGAACTTTTCTCAGACGTGGCACACATAAAAAAAACTTGATGAAAGCCGCCACTTGCAAACTTGGATTCAGTTTCACGAATAAGTAGTCAAGTTCAAGTTCAGTTCAAGTTTTATTTATTCCAATAAAACCCCGTGAGGGTACATGGAAAATTAAAAAACACAATAAAAACACATTTCATTCAACACCAAATAAAAGGAACTAAAACAAAAAGAAATCAGACTATGTACAGAAAAGGGAGTTGAGGGGTGAGGGAGAGCAAAAACAATACAAGAAACAATTCAACAATAATAATAATAAATAATAATAATAATAACAATAATAATAATGATAATAATAATACAAAAAATAATAAAACATTACAAGTGCAAAGTGATTACATACATTTCTTTACTATGGGAAATGGGGGGAAGGGAGAAGGGGGGGGGGGTGATGGGTGGGTTAACATAAGGACAAAAATACTATTACAAACAACACAAAACAGATAACGGAGTATAAAGCTAAAAGAGAATTAAATTTTACTCGCTTCTCAAACAGTCCATGACAAGTGTCATGAACTTTGCGAGTTTTAGCAATAAACTCTTTTTTGTAGTGGAAAAAAGCTCTCTGAATTTAACTGAATTGGGGCGGACATAATAATAGCACCGTAACAACTGTTTTCTATAATTGATAAAGAAAGGACATACAAAAATATAATGGAACTCGTCCCCAAGGTCACCTGATGAACATTTGTGACAGATTCTGTCTTGTCTGGGAATACCAAGAGTCCTACCTTTTTGTATAGGCAATTTATGATTCAGAGTTCTAAATTTTAAAACAGCGTTTGCTAAATTAACCGGCAGGATGGACAAGTACTTTTCAAACTCAAAATTCTCTTTATACATTCTATAATTATAATAAAACTCATTGTTATTTATTTCTGAATGCCAGGTTTGGACAAATTGGTCTTGTAGCCTATTTTTCATCAGTGCTTTGAAAGTATTAAAATAACCACCATCCGTTACATTATTGATAGTTTGATTGTGCCAAAAATCACTAAAGCCTAACTCATTTAGAACACCATGGACAGAAAGCAAAAATTTTGACTTGTATACACCAGATTCATACATTTTAAACAAAAAACGATATGTCACACAAGAAAGTTTGTCAGAACCATTAGAAAATGCAAGTTTGTACCAAAAATTCAACATACGACATTTCGCTTGAATACTTACAGGGAACTGACCTAATTCTGATGTTTGGGCCCTCCCATTGTCCGTGACTGAAACAGCTTCTATCCTACATACGTGAGAGAGACACTCGTGAGATAATAATCGTTCAAATCACACGTGTGTATATTATGTAAATAAGGTCATGTCAAGCAAGTCTGGCAGGGACCTGTTTTTCCACTGCTTATGATGCCAAAGTCCGTGGGAGGGCCCAAACGTCCGTGACGTGTTTCCTTTAGATAACATTGCTTTCAAATTATTCATGGATGATTTCGGGTTCTTCTAAAGCCCATTCACTATCTCGATGAGGTATACTAAT
This sequence comes from Littorina saxatilis, assembly GCF_037325665.1. NCBI lineage: Eukaryota > Metazoa > Mollusca > Gastropoda > Littorinimorpha > Littorinidae > Littorina > Littorina saxatilis. The sequence continues at coordinate 69,834,741 of NC_090261.1, forward strand.
GATGTGAAACTGTTCTGGCGAATGGGATACATGGCTTGCTGTGTCGTACCAGATTTACACGAGTTTTTGTTTTGTTATAAATATTGAACTGCGAGCGAAAGCGAGCTGTTCACTATTTTAAAAAGCAACGAGTGTAAATCTGGTACGACACAGCAAGCCATGTAGTATTCTGTTTATAATACATACTGTACTTACGTTTATTTTACTGAAAATGTCCTGCAGTCGAGGCAGCTAAATTGTAGACGCTTGTTTTGGAGCCTCGATATCTTCTAAAGCCTCGTGCAATCTATTACGCCAAAGCAAAGAGACGTCACTCTGAAAGTGTGGCGTGACGTGTTAGTTCGAGACATTCATCGAGGGTAATTAGCGAGCGCAATTTTTTTCTTCTATAATGACGTTTGTCTAGGTGACTTTGGCATCATAAGCAGTGGAAAAACAGGTCCCTGCCAGACTTGCTTGACATGACCTTATTTACATAATATACACACGTGTGATTTGAACGATTATTATCTCACGAGTGTCTCTCTCACGTATGTAGGATAGAAGCTGTTTCACGGACAAATTGTGCGTTTCATGGGAGGGCCCAAACATCAGGGACAACATTCGGACAGTACCTCTGCTGACAACAAACTAGACCCTTTAGACGCCAAAAATCAACTTTGCCGTACCAACAACAAATTGCCTCGATACACCTGCAATAGTCTCAGGTGAGGTGAAGCCTGGAATTATTCAAGAACATTTGTCACAATCAGAACACTAGAACTTCTGAACAGGCCTCTTTGCCTTCGGTGTGGATGATATAATACTGGCGCTGGTTCGACGTCAACCTCTTCTGTTGCGCTGATGCCGAGGAAGCTGTCAGCGATCATGCCTGAGATCTCCATTCCCCTGCTGAAACACAACAACTCCAAACCCATAAAAAATAGACAGAGAGATAAAGATAAAGTCCTTGGTACAACTGAGTGTGACTGCCTGTCATTTTTTTTCACAGATATATATAAAGATGTCAGAGTTAAAAAGCGATATGACTGGGGCGCGTAACAACAGCGAAAAATATTTTTGCTGATCCCGTAACAAACTGATTCTTGGGACCCTGACACGACACACAAACATTCTTCATTTTACCCCCTTTCTGTTTGATTAAAAACATAAACTTTACTCTGATAGATGTTTGTGATTTCTTCTTTGTTTCCGTACATAATTTTGGTCTGTAAGTAGCCTACATTTCATATTTTCGGATGGACAGGTCAATGCACTAAATACACGAGTGAAGGACGCGGTATTTTCGATTTTCTCGCCTACAAAATAAGATTTATCTCGGTTAAAATTACACTACCAAGTGGCAGAGGCATTAAGTAGTGTAGGCGTATATAGTTTGTTGTCAACTTTGACGAAATGCCTGAGATAATCTATACCCACACGCCACGTTGATGTCCTGGGTACACAATCGGGCGTAACAACCGACTGGGTACACAATGGGGCGTAACAACCGTCTGGGTACGTATATCGGGCGTAACGTGTCTCCACCGTGAAATAATTATACGCTACAACAATCCACCCTTCCCTTCACGCCCTCCCCGCAAACATACACGGTCTCAATGTTGATATTAATAGGTGATGTAAGCTACTTCTTTGCAGGGAGCATATTGATTACATGGGTTATTTTAATATCTTTTAATTTCTCTCATTAGTTATGATGTTTTTATTTTTATTATTGAGTTTTGCCAAGTTTAGATCACTGCATGTATGTTTGCTGTGTATGTGTGTTTTCTCAATGTGTGTGTTTGACTCTGGTATGTAAAGCATTAGCTTAAAAGCCCTATAAGGAGCCAAAAGCGATATAAAACCTTGAAAAGCTTGAAACCTTGTATAAAAAAAAAATTAAAAAAAAAGAAACCACCCGACAAGAATTGTAGGTTATTGGAACGCTTAATTATTGACTTCTTCTTCTTCTTCTTGGCGTTCGCTGGTGCTACACGTTCACTCAGTCCAGCTCGGGAGATGAAGGTCGTCGTCTTCTCCAACTCCAGTCGACTGTCACGGAACTTGGTCTGCAGCTGAGTGGGGGACGGCCACACTTGTTTAGTTATTGACAAAACCAAACCTTGCTATAAACGTTCCAATCACCTACAATTCTTGTTTTTCGATTCTGAATGTTGGAACGCTAGCAGTCTATCAGTTTTGGATTTCTTGAAATCTTGTAGAAAAGAAGTGCTGATGTAGCACGTGCAACTCGTAACCCGACGCAGTAGGACAGCCCCCCTTCAGCACAATAGCCACGTGGCACACAGCTGACACAGTGCAAAGGTCAGGGTGATTAGAACGTCGCGTCTTGTTTCTGGCGGCAAAAAACATCGTGCGCACGTGACCGCGCTGGTTCAGGGCATGAACCCAATACAATCTTCAGGCCTCTGTGCTGAAGGCATGATTGGAGTGCGAGCGTGTTGCAGCTTGCAGCACATTGTCGACTCTGTGTCTGTTTCTGTCTGTCTGTCTGTTTGTTTGTCTGTCTATTTGTCTGTCTGTTTGTCTGTTTGTTTATCTGTCTGTCTGTTTGTCTATCTGTCTGTATGTCTGTTTATCTGTCTCTCTGAATAGTGTGCGTACGTGTAGCAAATTGCAGCACACTTTCTGTCTGTCTGTCTGTCTGTCTGTCTGTGTCTGTCTGTCTGTCTGTCTGTCTGTCTGTCTGTGTCTGTCTGTCTGTCTGTCTCTCTGTCTCTCTCTGTCTCTGTCTGTCTCTCTCTCTCTCTCTCTCTCTCTCTCTCTCTCTGTTGGCATCTTCCTTCCTTTCTCCGTCAATCTCTCTCTCTTTCCGATCGTATTATTGCTTTTACTTCTCTCTGTGTTTTTGTCTCCGTCTATTTTAGAATGCTTCTGAAAAATCTTCTAAAGTCGATTGCATACAAAGTGGGTGTTTTTTGCATGTTTCTGTGTTTGTTTATGTAACCGAGTGCCGTAACACTACGATCACCTCGGGAGGCGAAGTGCAATCAAACAGGATTGAAAATGTTAGGGCTAATTTCTTAGCCCTATAAAAACTGTTATGCAAACCCGAAGGTTTCCATGAACATACAGACAATCGGAAACCACCAGACCCCATCACAAACAGAATTCCACAATCCACCGGTGTTGACTTAAAGGCCAACAACTCTGGTGCAGAGTCTGCTGTGAAAGGAGCGGTAGCCTCCCCTGTCACATTTATTAAAAAAAATATCATTCTCTCTCTCTGTGTGAGAAACAGGGCAACAACAGATCAAAGAACGAAACAGACATAAAAACCTACCCAACAACAGACGGTCGAGCGAACACACATGCGTCTGGGTGTAGTGTACGTGAAATACTGCCGTGAATAGTGTGACAAACGAAATATGTGCAAATAGCGCGTGCGCCCCCCACCCCCCCCCCCCCCCCCAACCCTCAACACAGGCAGACAGACAGACAGACAGACAGAAAAGCACACACACAGACAGACAGACACAGACACACACAGACACACACACACACACACCCACACACACACCCACACACAGGGACATTGAGGCATACAAACAGGCCGTACGCCCACGCGTCTCTGAACTCACAGACAGACAAACAGACAGAAACACACACACAGACAGAGAGACAGACACAGACACACACACACACACACACACACACACACACACACACTGACACACACACACCCACACACAGGGACAGGGACGCATACAAACAGGCCGTACGCCCACGCGTCTCTGAACTCACAGACAGACAGACAGAGAGAAACACACACACACAGACAGACAGACACAGACATAGACACACACACACACACACACACACACACACACACACACACACACTGACACACACACACCCACACCCACACACAGGGACAGGGACGCATACAAACAGGGGCCGTACGCCCACGCGTCTCTGAACTCAGACAGACATGTTGGGGGTCCACACAGACACAGAAATGACCCCACGGACAGGTCCATTAAGAAAGCAACAGACCGAGCGACGAGACAAAGAGTCGCACTACTGCAATAAAACAGAGACTGTACAGGTTCCCATGGGTAACACTTTCCGTTACGACAAATCCACCCAAATAGGACTTAGACAAAGTAGGACAGTGTGACGAAGTGAAAGTACCGTGCCGAAAAGTCGCGACAGTGCAATGGAAGAGTATAGCGAGGTGCTAGTGCCGAAAGCGATATTTGCACTCAACAAGTCGGATCGGTTACTATCAGTGAGTATTATATAGCCAACAGCAACAACAACAACAACAACAACAGGAACAACAACAACAACAACAGGAACAACAACAACAACAATAACAACAGGAACAACAGCAATAACAACAAGAACAACAACGACAAGAACAACAATTACAAGAACAACAACGACGTCGACGACGATAACTATACAAATCGTAGTGTCAAATTACCGGAATTTGCCAAGACAAAATACATTTTGTAGATTCAGGGAGTCGCTGGTACAAATTATTATCATCAGTTATATTTACAAAGTAGCTAAGTCTTAGTCATCGAAATATTGAACAAAATAAATGAAACAAACAAACAAACAAACGAAACAAAAAACAACAACAACAACAAACAAACAAACAATCAAAACCTCACAGTTCAATCATGCTCCCAGAAAATTGAGCTAAAGTATGAACCACAAAGAGACTATCTGCTTACTGTGAACAATCAGCAAATGACCAATCAGATCCGTTTTCTTCCTTTCAAATTGTGGCCCAAATACGCCACCATACAGTAGACACTTACACCAACAGTCAGGGGAGACACTATGATGAAATGCGTGTTTAAAAGTGCCAGCGCGAGCCAAAGACTCCCGAGAAATGTAGAATAACAGTTTTGGCAGTCCCAGGAGGTCCACCCCCGGGTGCAGGAAGACTTACTGATATTTGTGTCAAAGGTCTGACGAGAGTTATGACGAGAATGGTACCTCTGAGGGCTATTACTCCTTAATATAAAAGCGCGTTTGCTGTGAGCGAATTTGAAGACAAGGAAGGAAAAGATATCGAGAGGCACAGATTGTTTGGTAAGTCTCGGACACGTGATTACCGTTATAATGTCGAGATATGTAGAGTTTGGGCCGACTGTAGGACAGGAAAAGATATCGAGAGGCACAGATTGTTTGGTAAGTCTCGGACACGTGATTACCGTTATAATGTCGAGATATGTGGAAATGAGGCCGACTGTGGGCGTCGATATTATAGAATAGCAATAAATTGCCCTGATCACTTTGACAGAGTTATGACAGCTGGGAAAATAGAGAATAGGGGGGGGGGGGGGGGCAGCTGGGGGTCTAGGGGGTGGCAAAGTCCCTGGATGGATCAAGGGGTACGCTCCCTGAAAATAAGAGAAGTTTAGTGATTTTTTGGACACATTGTGGAGTCACTACAATGCAAGAGAATGCAAAAACTGAACGCTTCATTAACGTTTTCAGCGCTGCTCGTCAAAATGTAGATGGAGACTTTGATAAACAACGAAAAGTTATCCGGAAACCATTTTAAAAATCCGCCAATTCCATATTTCCAGATGGGAGTCTTCTCCCTGCTTTGAAGCTTCAAGTTTTCAAACGGCCAGCCAGATAGACAGCCAGCCAGCCAGCCAGCCAGCCAGACAGACCGACATAGACATTGAACTTGAAGTTCACAATTCTAATTAAGACACTGTGAGGACATGAACCCAGGTGTACTTTTCTACATAGCAGCATCCTAACTCATTAGGTGGACCTTACCGAGAGAAAAGCAACAACAAACGTTTCCTGTGCCCTACTTTGCTTCCCACTGATCAATATTTTAGAACAACTTTCATCTTCTTCCCAAGACATTTTTTTTTACAAACTTCGTATTCGAGTTTCCTTTTCCCAGATTTACCAGATGAGAGTCTTCTTTGAAAATTCCAGTGACAACTGAGATCAAGGTTTTTTCCTTGGTAAAAAAAGAAAAAAATGTGTCTCAAGGTTCAACGTTCTGCTGATTGTCAATGCTAGTTGGCTCCTATTGTCTCCGATTTCACGCACTTCTAGCACATGAACAGAGTGAGTAAAGGCTGTGGCGAATGAGGCTTTGAATTTTCTTTTTTGAAAATGAAAAGGGTTTCCTTTGTGAAAAGCAATGTCCTTTTTTTACATTTAGTCAAGTTTTGACTAAATGTTTTAACATAGAGGGGGAATCGAGAGGAGGGTCGTGGTGTATGTGTGTGTGTGTGTGTGTCTGTCTGTGCGTGTGTGTGTGTGTAGAGCGATTCAGACCAAACTACTGGACCGATCTTTATGAAATTTCAATCAATCAATCAATATGAGGCTTATATCGCGCGTATTCCGTGGGTACAGTTCTAAGCGCAGGGATTTAGATTTTTTTTATGCAATTTATATCGCGCACATATTCAAGGCGCAGGGATTTATTTATGCCGTGTGAGATGGAATTTTGTTACACAATACATCACGCATTCACATCAGCCAGCAGATCGCAGCCATTTCGGCGCATATCCTACTTTTCACGGCCTATTATTCCAAGTCACACGGGTATTTTGGTGGACATTTTTATCTATGCCTATACAATTTTGCCAGGAAAGACCCTTTTGTCAATCGTGTGATCTTTAACGTGCACACCCCAATGTAGTGTACACGAAGGGACCTCGATTTTTCGTCTCATCCGAAAGACTAGCACTTGAACCCACCACCAAGGTTAGGAAAGGGGGGAGAAAATTGCTAACGCCCTGACCCAGGGTCGAACTCGCAACCTCTCGCTTCCGAGCGCAAGTGCGTTACCACTCGGCCACCCAGTCCACATGAGAATTCCTGGGAATGATATCCCCGGATGTTTTTTTTCATTTTTTCGATAAATACTTTTGATGACGTCTTCTTCTTCTTCTTCTTCTGCGTTCGTGGGCTGAAACTCCTTCGTACACTCGTGTTTTTTACACGAGTGGAATTTTACGTGTATGGCCGTTTTTTACCCCGCCATTTAGGCAGCCATACGCCGTTTTCGGAGGAAGCATGCTGGGTATTTTCGTGTTTCTATAACCCACCGAACTCTGACATGGATTACAGGATTTTTTTCGTGCGCACTTGGTCTTGTGCTTGCGTGTACACACGGGGGTGTTCGGACACCGAGGAGAGTCTGCACACAAAGTTGACTCTGAGAAATCCGAAATCAATTTAAAAACAATTTCATCTTATTCCTTGTCGGTTCCTGATTCCAAAACAAATAGATATGATATGTTTGGATTAAAAACACGCTCAGAAAGTTAAAACGAAGAGAGGTACAGAAAAGCGAGATATGCAGCACAGCGCAACCACTACCACGCTAAACAGGCTCGTCAATTTCACTGCCTTTTGCACGAGCGGCGGACTACGGTCATTGTGAAAAAATGCAGTGCGTTCAGTTTCATTCTGTGAGTTCCACAGCTTGACTAAACAAGCCCTGCATTTGAGTTGATTTGTGGTGCTGCAGGTGAACATTTACATCGTGTGCATGATTCCGACATAGCAAGGAATAAATCACCGAATGAACAGGTACAGTTTTGTTGTGACCACCGTCTTACATACACAAGGGGCAGGAAGGGGGAAGTAGTGGGGGGGGGGGGACTGACACAACACAGCAGGGGAAACGACACACAGACTGGTTGCAACGGCAACAAACAACTCGCACCATACACACACATCTATACATATACATACTGTAAGTACTCAGCGCTCTCTCGTGACCAGTTTATGTCCATTAGACGAGCTGGAATGTTATCAGTTCTATGCCGCGTTCGACGTTCGCCATTTACACACTACAACGAGTGACAACAACACGCGCAATTCCATTGGCTGCTAGCAGCCACGCTGTAGTGACGTTGAAGTCACATGGCATCTTTGTTTATAAAGATCGTGTACTACACGTGGCTGCAGATTTGGTCGACTTCTGGTTCGAGATTACCTAGTGTTTTAATCATAATTTGTATATTTTTCATTTTCAGAGCTTGTTTTTAATCCGAATATAGCATATTTATATGTTTTTGGAATCAGAAAATGATGAAAAATAAGATGAACGTAATTTTGGATCGTTTTATAAAAAAATAATTTTAATTACAATTTTTAGATTTTTAATGACCAAAGTCATTAATTAATGTTTAAGCCTCCAAGCTGAAATGCAATAGCAAAGTCCGGCCTTCGTCGAAGATTGTTTGGCCAAAATTTCAATCAATTTCATTGAAAAATGAGGGTGTGACAGTGCCGCCTCAACTTTTACAAAAAGCCGGATATGACGTCATGAAAGACATTTATCGAAAAAATGAAAAAAAGTCTGGGGATATTATTCCCAGAAACTCTCATGTAAAATTTCATAAAGATCGGTCCAGTAGTTTACTCTGAATCGCTCTACACACACACACACACACACACACACACACACACACACACACCAACACACACACACATACACACACACACACACACACACACACACACACACACACACACACACACACACACACACACACACACAGAGATTGTGTTTCTGTTGTTTGGTTTGTGCCGTATAAGCCTTAAGGTTTCGTGGCAATAAAATATTATTCTATTCTATATTCTATTCTATTCTATTCACACACACACACACACACACACACACACACACACACACACACACACACACACACACACACACACACACATACACACACACACACCACGACCCTCGTCTCGATTCCCCCTCTATGTTAAAACATTTAGTCAACATTTAAAAACAAGAAGAACAAGAAGAAAAGAACACGAACAAGAACAAGAAGAATAAGAAGAACAAGACAGGAAGGAATGAAGGAAGGATCATACAAGAACAAGAACAAGATCAAGAAGTCAGCAGAATCATTAGATATGGACGGGCGCAGTGGCGTGGTGGTAAGACGTCGGCCTCCTGATCGGGAGGTCGTGAGTTCGAATCCCGGTCGCTGCCGCCTGGTGGGTTAAGAGTGGAGATTTTTCTGATCTCCCAGGTCAACTTATGTGCAGACCTGGGTCACTCTCCTGAAAACTGGTCAGATGTGTGACTTGAGTGCCCAAAAATAAAGTTAGTCAAAATTGAAATATTTTGGTGTGTTTGGTTTGTTTAACATCTCAACTTTCCAACACAAGGTTTTGGAAAGCAAGATAAACTTTTGGAAATGTTGTAATTTAAGATAATGTGTTGAAGGTTGCCTTGTCTCGCGTGTAGCACAGGACACCATTAGATGCACATTTTTACTCTTATCATAAAAAATACAAGTATTTATCATGCAATTTCCAATGAGATACAATAGAAATTGCTTCATAGAAGTACCAGAAGTTTCAAAATATACCATACACTTACATAATGGGGGGATTACTATGAGGACGCCAGATCGACCATTTCATCATTTACAGAAAACCTGTCCAGCAAGTGATCAGATATTGCTATCTGCAAAATTGTATGATTTAAAGAATCTCCATGAATACTTAAAACAGATATATGGACATACTTTGAAAAATCTTGGTAATACATGCAGATATTCATCAAATGACACAGAACGTCTCGCGTGTAACCATGGACACCGCAAACAAACACAGACACCAATATCAGTTAACCATGGGTTTATTTCAGTCAAAACGAAACAACTTGTTATTGAAATGTGTGTCTGCCACGCCTGTCAAGAGTTGGGACAGGCAGCACCTCAACTACTTCCTCAAACTTCACAAAAAATATCTCCTCCACAGCAGGCCACACAAACGATGATCCTTGTTTCCTAAGGAAACGGACAACCACCCCATTCCCATCCAGTGTGTCAATCTGTGAACAAACAAATGAACCTTTCTTAAAATAGAAAAATTAAAAATAGTAACTGAAAAGGTTTACATCATGAATTAAAAATACAAGGAGCAAGTGACACCAATAAACTTGGAAATGTCTACCTCAGAAAAGCAGACAACTGAAGCTCTCCATTCATACCAACTAGGGGTAATTTGGTACTTGAAATACATGTATAAATGTAATTGATTCCATATGTAACCTGCACTTACCATGCCATGGAAAGACTTTGCTAGGAATATCTCCACAAATCAGTATGGATACAGAAAATTAAAAAAATGACTGCATGCAAGCAAAGTCATTCCAGTATAATAAGATTAAGATTAATGAAAAACATGTTAAAACAATTATTTACAGTAAAAACGTACCGGTCTCTCTGATCTGCTCCTTGATCAGCATTGACTGGACTGGCAGAAAGGATAGGAGCATTAGCAGCATCCTGGCATCTGAAAAAAGTATGCAACAGTTGGAGTCAGATATTTTAATTGCTACCACAGCTTTACATCGCACATTGAGGTACATAACAGTGCATGTTACAATCGTCAAGATCCCAAGATACACACATTGGAAACCAGAGTGGTTCTGTCCTGAACACATCCTCGTAACACAAAGAAACAACAAGTCGCGTAAGGCGAAATTACTACATTTAGTCAAGCTGTGGAACTCACAGAATGAAACTGAACGCACTGCATTTTTTAACAATGACCGCAGAGAAACTGACGAGCCTGTTTAGGGCGGTAGTGGTTTCGCTGTGCTGCATAAGCACGGTTTGCTGCACCTCTCTTTGTTTTAACTTTCTGAGCGTGTTTTTAATCCAAACATATCATATCTATATGTTTTTGGAATCAGGAACCGACAAGGAATAAGATGGAATTGTTTTTAAATCGATTTCGGAAATTTTATTTTAATCATAATTTTTATATTTTTAATTTTCAGAGCTTGTTTTTAATCCGAATATAACATATTTATATGTTTTTGGATCAGAATAGGATGAAGAATAAAATGAACGTAGTTTTGGATCGTTTTATGAAAAAATAAAATTTTAATTACAATTTTCAGATTTTTAATGACCAAAGTCATTAATTAATTTTTAAGCCTCCAAGCTGAAATGCAACACAAAGTCCGGCCTTCGTCGAAGATTGCTTTGCCAAAATTCCAATCAATTTGATTGAAAAATGAGGGTGTGACAGTGCCGCTTCAACTTTTACAAAAAGCCGGATATGACGTCATCAAAGACATTTATCCAAAAAATGAAAAAAACGTCTGGGGATATCATGCCCAGGAACTCTCATGTAAAATTTCATAAAGATCGGTCCAGTAGTTTACTCTGAATCGCTCTACACACACACACACGCACAGACAGACACACACACGATATACACCACGACCCTCGTTTAGATTCCCCCTCTATGTTAAAACATTTAGTCAAAATTTGACTAAATGTAAAAATGACTACACGCTGTGTAAAATCTGCTTCAGTGCGAATGAAAATGCCAGATGGTATCTGTCATAATTTCTGTTCCGCACGCATCGCTGACACCGCATGCGGAAAAGCAGCAATGGCGTCCGCTATACGAACGAGACAGCTCTGGCTATGATGAGAGATTCAAACGCTATTTCTTGAGATTCTCAACAAAACAAATGAACCTGAACCACATGATCTCATCTTCATTTAAAAAAAATAGAAAATAAACTAACAAGAGGCGCAAAACAATCATAAAAAACGAAAACTTCTTTTCACGTTGGACTGTACCTAGATCTACTCTACCCTTGAATTTGCCACTTGGTTGCGTTTTTCTGACAGAAAGGCATTTTATTTCGAATTCAGTTTGTAAACATGACAAAATCATATTAGTGGTTTAAGTTCTACACGCTAAATAATAAAAAATAGAGCCGTCGTAAAGCTCAAACTTACCTCAAAGGTTGTGATCACATGTACCGTCTCGCACGTCTGTCGTCAACTTTGGTGTGGACCCCGCAACAACAAAGTTTTCCTGCGTCTAACCGCGTGCTCGATTGTACGAAAACACATTTGCACCGTGTAACCCCCGCAGGGACTCCCTTATATTCATGCGCGAATGGGTTGAAAGATCGCAAGTTTGCCAGAAAATAGTTCTGCAATGTGCTCACACGTATCGCAAATTTTCGGACACCACTTGCAGATCTATCAGAACATCTCATTAAACTTGCTTTACAGACTCAACTTGAATCTCATTCAATCGCGATTAACAACATCGAATATTTTACTATGTCAGAGTAGAATTATCCATCCCCTGAAACAGTATGCACAAGTTATGTTTGGGCATGGCGTTGAAGCTAAAAATAGGACACCAGGCGTGACGTGCGAGACGACTTGTTTCTACATGGTCAAATGCAACCAAGTTATTATCGAAAGATCGTTTGGGCGCATCGGGCGGGTGAAATCAAATTCATACACAGGAATTTGCAACAATTGTAGAAAAATGTGTTATCAAATGGGTAAATTTGAGGCATGTGTATGTGCAGAGATAGCATGTCACACTTTCGAATGGAAAAAAGTGGCGATTTCAGAGCTTCTGCAGTGCAAAGAAAATCACAGAATTTACAAACGCTTTAGTTCTTGTTCACACTGTTGCTCCAAATAACACTGAAGACAACAAAACACATAAAAATAAAGGAAAGTAATTATTTTGTTGTTTATTTAAATGTTTTTGTACGCTGTCCCGACTGACCAGTTTCTAGGAGAGTGACCCACCTACTAGTGACTTAACCACCTTCGTGTGTACACGCAAGCACAAGACCAAGTGCGCACGGAAATGTCAGAGTTCGGTGGGTTATAGAAACACGAAAATACCCAGCATGCCCCCCCGAAATCGGCGTATGCTGCCTGAATGGCGGGGTAAAAACGGTCAAACACGTACAAATCCACTCGTGCTAAAAACATGAGTGAACGTGTGAGTTTAAGCCTATGAACAAAGAAGAAGAAGAAGAATTAGATAGAGACTTGGTCCTTCTTAAGGAAATTAATCTTTTCGTGTTTGCCGATCTTTGATCTTTGATGTTTGATCTTTGGTCGAAAAATCCAATGTCCGGCCTGTCTCTGGCCATACTTCTCACGACGCGGCAAACACTGCAGCTTTCAAACGTTGAAGCTTTCCACGGCATAATTGAGCTTTTTGTTTGTCCTGCTCTGGGGCCAGTTTCATAAGTCGCTCTTTGGCGTTCCTAGGCATAGGACCTTATAGACGAGCGGCCAAATCGGAAAAAGGCGCTTAGTTTAGGAGTTTAATGCACAGGGGGTACTCCCGAGAAAATTTGGTTTCAATTGACAGACAAATGCATATAGTCTCTGAAACAACCTTTCTGGGTGCCCAAAAGTGGCAACAGCTATACGCAATTTTAAGGCAAAGTAGCCCAGTTATTTTGAAAAATGCACAACAGAAAAAAACACTTTGTTGCAAAAAAAAGGCAAAGAGAGACTTGGCCGCCCCCTGAAAGGCAAAGAGAGAGGATATTCTCTTTTTGTGTGTGTATGTAAGAAGGAAGTTGATGAAGGCAAAGGTCAAGAGAAACAGTAAACACTGATGAGCTCTTCGAGGCAATTAGTGTTCGAAATCTGGAAAAAATATGTGAGTTTTGTATATATTGTAGATCGATTATAGAGAAACAAGCAAGCATGTCTCTTTGTCTGTATCTTAGTGTGTGTGTGTGTGTGTGTGGGGGGGGGGCTTTAAGTTAATTATAATGTCTTTTCAGAACGCACACAGACATCAGAACAAAGCAAAAAGAAATAATATTATGAAAGGAAAGACGCATTAGAATGTGATCATTACATCAGACAGGTTGACGCCAGTAGGATTTGATTGGAGATAAAGTTTACATGCGCTTCTGCCACCCACACTGAATTCGTTGGAACCACGGATAAAGAACGATTCCCTGTCGTGACATAACAAACAAAAGATGGGAGTGTTATGAATATCGTTGTACGCCACGGGATCACAAGAAAGAAAGAGAGAGAGAGAGAGAGAGAGAGAGAGAGAGAGAGAGAGAGAGAGAGAGAGAGAGAGAGAGAGAGAGAGAGAGAGAGATGATGGATCATTATTTTACATTTTACAAGGATAGAGGTTTAAGGATATGCCCCTTTTTTGCAACCTGTCCTTATATGAGTTAGTGAGTTAGAGAGAGAGAGAGCGCGAGAGAGAGAGTGAGAGAGAGTGAGAGAGAGAGAAAGAGAGAGAGAGAGAGAGGAGCGAGAGAGAAAGAGAAAGAGAGAAAGAGAGAGAGAGAGAGAGAGAGAGAGAGAGAGAGAGAGAGAGAGAGAGAAAGAGACAGGAGATGGAGAGAGAGAGAGAGAGAGAGAGAGGAGAGAGAGAGAGAGAGAGCGAGAGAGAAAGAGAAAGAGAGAGAGAGACAGGAGATGGAGAGAGAGAGAGAGAGAGGAGAGAGAGAGAGAGAAAGACAGAGAGAGAGACAGAGAAGGAGAGAGAGAAAGAGAGAGAGAGAGAGGGAGAGAGAGAGAGAGAGAGAGAGAGAGAGAGAGAGAGAGAGAGAGAGAGAAACCTATGTGCATTGAAAATAATACCACACAAAAAACAATCAAACAATGAAACAGACAAAGAGACTAACAAACAAACAAACAAACAAACAAACAAAGCAGCAGACACCACCATAAGCAGCAGACACCACCATAAGCAGCAGACACCACCATAAGCAGCAGACACCACCATAAGCAGCAGACACCACCATAAACCGTAGGCTTGTTGTTGTTTTCAGTTTTATTTATTGTTGTAAATTTCATCAATATGTTGACTTTGTTTAGACCAACAATAGCAGCAGAAGAAGCAGAAGCAACAACAACAACAACAACAACAACACCAACACCAACACCAATACCGACACCAACAACAACAACAACAACAACAACAACGATGACAAAGCCAACAAAAAGTTTAGGAGCACTGGCAACAAAGAACTATTTACACTGCGTCTTAGTCTTTCAAATATCCTAAATGTTTTTGTGTGTGGAAATAATTATAGCTATACTTCCCACTCGTGAAATCTAACTTTCAGTATTATCTATCTAAGTACATGATCAGATCCTCTCAACCAACATTTTTCATCAGTGATAAAATACCATGACAAATTATGAAACCAATAGACTAAACAATACTCTCAGATAATCGTATTTCTGTGTGTCTATCTTTCTCTTTTTCTGTTGGTCTATCTGTTTGACTGTCTGTCTGTCTGTCTGTCTCTCTACCTAACTGCTGTATAATAATGTTTGTGTTCTACATGTAAATGTAGAGGAAAGGTGGTAAGACAAGGCTGTGCCTAAAACCTCTTTCCTTGTGTATTGAAGATCAGTCATTCAGTCATTCAGTCAGTCATTCAGTCATTCATTCAGTCAGTCAATCAGCCAGCCTCTCTCTCTCTCTCTCTCTGTCACGATTTAGTGACATGGATTGAGAAAGGAACACTCTGTGGGGTGCCTTTCTCAAATTGTGATGGAAAGCGCCTGTGCTTGTGGGCAACGGGCTGTGTTTAGCTGACCGAGCATAGCTGAGCACGGGGCTGTGTTTAGCTGACCGAGCATAGCTGAGCACCGGGCTGTGTTTAGCTGACAGAGCATAGCTGAGCACGGGGATTGTTTAGCTGACAGAGCATAGCTGAGCAGGGGGATTGTTTAGCTGACAGAGCATAGCTGAGCAGGGGGATTGTTTAGCTAACAGAGCATAGCTGAGCACGGGGATTGTTTAGCTGACAGAGCATAGCTGAGCAGGGGGATTGTTTAGCTAACAGAGCATAGCTGAGCACGGGGATTGTTTAGCTGACAGAGCATAGCTGAGCAGGGGGATTGTTTAGCTAACAGAGCATAGCTGAGCACGGGGATTGTTTAGCTGACAGAGCATAGCTGAGCACGGGGATTTCGTTTTGCATGGGTTCCACGTGGGTGATTTTGCTGTCTGGACAAAATCGGGTGTGACTGAACTGGATATGTGACACGGGGAGTCACGTGATATTTTCAAGGCGGTTTGGGGAAGACTTGAAACGTCCCCACTTTGGCATTGAGCACGATAGAAGTCAGTTGTTTCCTCTTCTTGAGAGTTGGCGGTTTGCCAACACGTGGTGATATATTTTTTTATGTCAAGTGCCTGCTCTGCGCGTCCAGGAAGGCTCTTAGGGAGAAATGACTGCTTTTCGCTGCTTACATGTTTCTGACGACGAGGTTGTCAGGTGTTTTCTTGGCTGAGCGTTGGAGAACTTCGAAGCAGAAGAAAAACTCAGCACAAGGGAGTGTGGCAGGAAATTCGTCGACGGACGAGAGCCATACAAAGGAAGCGGATTCGCTTAAAGGAGAGCTACATTCATTAGGCTGTTGAGGTAATAAATCATTATTTAACCCTGTTGACGAGTCTATGTTTGTGGAATGAAATACTCTCTGTTGTTCTTTCCAGGTTAGCGCATAATTTTCTCTTTGTGACGCTAAGATAATAATCTGTATATGTTTTTTGCAGATATGGAGAGAAGGAAGAAAAATAGCTGATTTGTTGTTTTAAAAGTTCGTTTGTGCAGGCCACGTGCTCGATGAAATATGTAAAGGTGACATGTTTGAAGGTGGAGGGTGAAGGGTTGCGTGGCATGTTTAGTGCACCAATGCTTTTTGTTGCAGCCTACCTATTTCCTACCTATCTACTCAGCGGTGATTATCTTCGGGGGATTCAGCGGTTTTGCTGTGTGCTGTAACCGGAACATCAGTTGCTGTTGCTGTTTTGCTGTTTTTCTGCTACTGCTGCTGGGATAA
The DNA here is from genome assembly GCF_037325665.1 of Littorina saxatilis. Lineage (NCBI taxonomy): Eukaryota > Metazoa > Mollusca > Gastropoda > Littorinimorpha > Littorinidae > Littorina > Littorina saxatilis. Next base: position 69,851,345 of record NC_090261.1, read on the forward strand.
CCGGAGAGGCCGTCACCGTCTGCAGGGGTCTTCCGGCAGGCAGTGACGTCACCTACAGGACCACCCTTTATTTCCAGCAGTGGAGTGAGGCGCCTGACTTCCCCACGATTCCCTGCTTCGTTCCACGCCAACCGGCACTCCAATCAACGAAGCAGTAGTGGGGAAGAACTATTTACGGGACGTCCACTCGTAGCAGAAAGCTAAGTGCACCGTGCTATTGCACCCTTTTACCACCAAGTCATCTTTTATTATTTGTGATTATATTTGAGTGGTGACGACGTGGGTTGTGACAACTGTATTTAACCAGCGCTTTTACAGACAGCTATCTTTCCTATCTATACACGGGATCAGCGTGTTATTATCATTTTCTAAATTAACTTTAACTGGCATTTTTGTCAGTGACCTATTTTTACGTTTTGAACGTAAAAACATCTTTTGGAGTGAAGTCTCGAGGGAGGTGCCGGTGGCGAGATAGTATATAAACAGGCGTCTGAAACTTATACTTTTGTTGATTCTATCTATTTGTATGACTGCGAGAGTGGATCGTGGTGTGGTTAGTTAGTTAGCAGTAACTAACCGTTCATAATCACCTTTTGTGATCTGTGAAACGTGACACTCTCTCTCTCTCTCTCTCTCTGTCTCTCTCTGTCTCTCTCTGTGTCTCTGTTTGTCTGTCTGTCTGTCTGTCTGTCTGTCTGTCTCTCTCTCTCTCTCTCTCTCTCTCTCTCTCTCTCTCTCTCTCTCTCTCTCTCTGTGTGTAGTGAAGTTCACTTGAAGAAGCTGAACTCGCTCCAGCGTAGAGCTGCTAAACTAGTTCTGCCCAGTCCACCTCTTTCTACAAAGGAAAAGATGAAAAGTATTGGGATGTTAAGCTTAAAAAAGCAGCTTTTGTATAATAAATGTTCATTTATGTATAAAGTCGTCTATAAGGACGCCCCAACATATCTTATACAACTCTTCAAATCATTTCCGTCATATCATTCAAACACTCGAAATAACCTTGCCTTGTCAAGGCCCCGCATCGATTTGTTTAAAACTAGTTTTTCTTATTATGGTGCGTTCCTTTGGAATTCACTGCCTGTAAATATCAAGTCATGTCTGTCATTATCATCTTTTTAAAGACAGCTCCGAAAGCACCTCTCTAACGACTAAGTCGGTGTACAATTTGTGCGAGTGTGTGTGAGGATGTGTGAAAGAGAAAGTGTATAGTATGCTTCCATTAACAAGCACATTTTTTGAATTTTTTATTTTTATTTTGTTATACTTTTCCCTACATAATTTTGTTTTATTTGATTTTGTTTTGTTTTGATTTTTTGATTCTTCATATTTGTTCTTTGTTTCATGTGTGTATTATAGTAGGGACAAGCTGTAAGAAAGGACCATATGGACCTAATGCTATCATCCCTCGGTAATAAAGTTTTCGAGTTCGAGTTCGAGTTCTCTCTCTCATGTTAGTGAAAATAGATGGACAAAAACACCACCATGGACATTGCCAGATCCAGTTGTTCGACTAGATCTGACAAGGTTAAAGAAGTCCGAGACGAATGATTTGATTTTTAAACAGTGTTTTAGCCAGTTCTGTACCGAATTTCCTTCCCACCAACGAATATACACTGATGGGTTCAAAGCTGAAAGTAAAGTGGCATCAGCCTCTGTCACAGGTCCTAAACTCGATAGGGCCTTTTCGGCCCGTCTTCCGGATGACAGTTCTGTATTCTCTGCAGAGTTGAAAGCTTTACAGCTAGCTCTGAAACAGGTGTATCAGTCAAAAAAGAAAGACTTCCTGATTCTGTCGGATTCCCTATCGGCTCTTACCGCCGTGAAGGGAATTCAGCTAGATCACCCACTGTTGGTCGAAATCCAAGAGCTACATGCATCTCTGATTGAAGAAGGCAAAAGGATTGTGTTTGCATGGGTCCCATCCCATGTTGGAATTAGAGGCAACTCTGCAGCTGATCAAGCAGCTAAAGAAGCCAGAGAAACAATCATCACTGACAAACACGCAAAGCATTCAGATTTCATAACTCGCACCAACATGTACATAAAGCACCTATGGCAGACCGAATGGGACGAATGTGAAGAAAATAAACTTCCTAAGATCGTCCCCCAGCTGTCGGACAGCCTACCCCAATGTCGCCTTAACAGGAAAGAAGAGACAGTTCTCTGTCGCTTACACATTGGGCAAAGCCACATTACACATTCTAATCTGCTGAAAGGTGAAGATCCACCATACTGTTTTGGATGTGACGAACCATGGACATTAGAACATGTCCTCACCAAATGTGTAGACGTTCAAGAATTTCGAGACAAACACGTACTACAATGCGGAAACGCTGAAGGTTTTATTCCGGGATGTTCCCCCCGGACAAGATTTTTAACTTTTTAAAAGAGATCAAGATTTTTTACAAGATTTAAAGTACCAGAAGTGAAAGTGATTAATTTTTAGAACCTTCTTTTACAGTGATAGATCTGAATGTAAATAGTCTGAAACGTAGAACTTGCCACATGAAGGGAAAAAGGAAATAACTGCATCGGTCTCGAATAGCAACTAGCATCTGCTGAAGGGACATTAAAACCCAAAAACCAACCAACCAATCTCTCCTGCTTCTTCATCTTCGTTTTCCGCTGTCTTTTTTTCCCCTCCCAAATTATTGTATTATAGCGCGACAGCAACCACTGTGTGGAATTCACGTCTGATAGATGAGAAGAGGAGAGCAGAGTTGTCTCCCGTTCTGATTAAAAGACAGATAACACGCACGCACATGATCAAGTAGTTCATTTGCAGTTTGTCAATGTCAGCGTCTTTTTATGTGCACTAAAAGTGCGTCTGTTTAACTCACGAATTGTAGTTTGTGTAAAAACTGCCCTTCCATTTAGAATGTAGGTTTGTGACCCAATGATTGAAGCAGGAAAAGAAAAAGGCATACACAAAAGTTTGAGAACAAGTAACGAAACACAATTTCAGAGTTTGGTGCCATGCAAAAATAAAAGAAAAGAAAGGTTAAACTAAATGTAAAAAAGAAAGGTTAACTAAATGTAAAAAAGAAAGGTTAACTAAATGTAAAAAAGAAAACCAGATGCAGTACCACGGGGATTCCTGAAGAAGAGCAGAAGGATGATGATAACAATGATAACAATGATGATGACAATGATGATGACAATGATGATGACAATGATGATGACAATGATGATGACGATGATGATTTAATCTTGAATATTTTTCACTATTCATTTGACCTATTAATAATTGTAATAAAAACAGCGGACACTTTTCATTTCTTTTTGTTATAGGTTACCAAGTCACTTAATATTAACCCCCCCCTCCCCCCCCGCAAAGACCTGCTTCTGCACATGTTTTAGTTCCATTTAAACGCTAATCCCATTTTTTTAAGCGAAAATAGAGCACAGGGGGATGGGCGTTTACAAGGTACTTGACGGTATTAGATTTATTATCCAGGGCTTAGCGTCCTGATTTTTACCCCCAGGCTACCTAGAAGATGGACGGACGTCTGACCTTTGTAGTAATTACAGGACACTGCATACCTACCGTCTCTACATCATTTCTACTCGATCAGGTACCCTCTGGTTGATCTCGTGGCTACGCATATACGGGTGAACGGGCGAACCATGGCAGTGTGTGTGTGTGTGTGTGTGTGTGTGTGTGTGTCTGTGTGTGTGTGTGTGTGTGTGTGTGTCTGTGTGTGTGTGCGTGTGTGTGTAGTGTGTGTGTGTGTGTGTGTACGTATGTGTGTGTGTGTGTGTGTGTGCTATTTGTGTATGTGTGGATGTCAGAGGGCATGTGAGAGCGTGTGTGTGTGTGTGTGTGTGTGCTTGCGTGCGTACGTGCGTATGTGTGTGTGCGCGTATGTGTGTGTGCGTATGTGTGTGTGCGCGTATGTGTGTGTGTGTGTGTGTGTGTGTGAGAGCGCGGGTGTGTGTTTGTACGTATGTGTGTGTGTGTGTACGTGTGTGTGTGTGTGTGCTATTTGTGTAAGCATATGTGTGGATGCGAGGGCGTGTGAGAGCGTGTGTGTGTGTGTGTGTGTGTGTATGTGTGTGTGTGTGTGTGTGCTTGCGTGCGTACGTGCGTATGTGTGTGCGCGTATGTGTGTGTGCGTATGTGTGTGTGTGCGCGTATGTGTGTGTGCGTGTGAGAGCGCGCGCACGCGCGTTTGTGTGTGTGTGTGTGTATATGTGTGTGTGTGTGTGCTTGCGTACGTGCCTGCTTGCGCGTATGCCCGCGTTCGTGTGCGTGCATTCGCGTGCTCGTGTGTGTGCTCGTCTGTCTGTCTACCTGTGCCTTCATCTTGTTGTTCTCATGCGCGCGATTACGTTCATGTTTACGCATGGGGATATAAGCGCGTATGTACATGCTTACGTTTATCTGTATTCTTACGCTTGTTGTATGTTTGTCTTCACCCCATCAGACCGTATCATTCGAAGGTGACAGCAGCACTCAGCTATCATGCCATCGATTGATAGTAACTCTGGGGAGATTTACACTTGTGTTGCCCAAACACACACGTAAAGTGGTTAGCTCCCTTGCTAAAATACTGGACGAGTCACACGTCAGGATAGATGTATGTGAATTCTGTACCGTGTGACGTTTGCTTGTCTCCCTTATTCCCCAGTCCCAATACGATCGAACTAGGCCTCCCCCCCCCCCCACCCCCCCCCCCGCCCCCACCCTTCCGATTCTCATTCCCTTGTGGGTTGCCTATTCATTTACTGTGTGGCCAGCAAAATACAAAATAACAAGTCGCGTAAGGCGAAAATACAACATTTAGTCAAGTAGCTGTCGAACTCACAGAATGAAACTGAACGCAATGCCATTTTTCAGCAAGACCGTATACTCGTAGCATCGTCAGTCCACCGCTCATGGCAAAGGCAGTGAAATTGACAAGAAGAGCGGGGTAGTAGTTGCGCTAAGAAGGATAGCACGCTTTTCTGTACCTCTCTTCGTTTTAACTTTCTGAGCGTGGTTTTAATCCAAACATATCATATCTATATGTTTTTGGAATCAGGAACCGACAAGGAATAAGATGAAAGTGTTTTTAAATTGATTTCGACAATTTAATTTTGATAATAATTTTTATATATTTAATTTTCAGAGCTTGTTTTTAATCCAAATATAACATATTTATATGATTTTGGAATCAGAAAATGATGGAGAATAAGATGAACGTAAATTTGGATCGTTTTATAAATTTTTATTTTTTTTTACAATTTTCAGATTTTTAATGACCAAAGTCATTAATTAATTTTTAAGCCACCAAGCTGAAATGCAATACCGAAGTCCGGGCTTCGTCGAAGATTACTGGACCAAAATTTCAACCAATTTGGTTGAAAAATGAGGGCGTGACAGTGCCGCCTCAACTTTCACGAAAAGCCGGATATGACGTCATCAAAGACATTTATCAAAAAAATGAAAAAAACGTTCGGGGATTTCATACCCAGGAACTCTCATGTCAAATTTCATAAAGATCGGTCCAGTAGTTTAGTCTGAATCGCTCTACACACACACACAGACAGACACACACACACACACACGCACATACACCACGACCCTCGTCTCGATTCCCCCCTCTACGTTAAAACATTTAGTCAAAACTTGACTAAATGTAAAAACAAGTCGCGTAAGGCGAAAATACAACATTTAGTCAAGTAGCTGTCGAACTCACAGAATGAAACTGAACGCAATGCAACCACAGAGATCTCTGTGAATGCAACGCAGCAAGACCGTATACTCGTAGCATCGTCAGTCCACCGCGCACGGCAAAGGCAGTGAAATTGACAAGAAGAGCGGGGTAGTACTTGCGCTGAGAAGGATAGCACGCTTTTCTGTACCTCTCTTCGTTTTAACTTTCTGAGCGTGTTTTTAATCCAAACTTATCATATCTATATGTTTTTGGAATCAGGAACCGACAAGGAATAAGATGAAGGTGTTTTTAAATTGATTTGGACAATTTAATTTTGATAATAATTTTTATATTTTTAATTTTCAGAGCTTGTTTTTAATCCAAATATAACATATTTATATATTTTTGGAATCAGAAAATGATAAAGAATAAGATGTACGTAAATTTGGATCGTTTTATAAAAAAAATAATTTATTTACAATTTTCAGATTTTTAATGACCAAACTCACTCATTAGTTTTTAAGCCACCAAGCTGAAATGCAATACCAAACCCCGGCCTTCGTCGAAGATTACTTGACCAAAATTTCAACCAATTTGGTTGAAAAATGAGAGCGTGACAGTGCCGCCTCAACTTTCACGAAAAGCCGGATATGACGTCATCAAAGACATTTATTGAAAAAATGAAAAAAACCGTATGGGGATTTCATACCCAGGAACTCTCATGTCAAATTTGATAAAGATCGGTCCAGTAGTTTAGTCTGAATCGCTCTACACACACACACAGACAGACAGACAGACACACACACATACACCACGACCCTCGTCTCGATTCCCCTCTACGTTAAAATATTTAGTCAAAACTTGACTAAATATAAAAAGAGTGTGTTTGGATGTTTCTAAGTCCTTATGTAAGATAACATCGATCTTTAATATTCAAAATCTGCAATAATCAGAACAGGAAATGTCTTATTTATTTACCAAAAACAATTATCATTACCTTTTTGCCAGCGCTATTTTTTGTAAAGAAAATATTTTAATTGAGATCACACGTCGCAATTGAGTGAGAAAAAAAGGTACGACAAGATAAAGGCAACGCACGATCTCAGAAGAGAACGAAAGTAAGAATAGACGAACGAACAAAAGAACAAACGAAAGGAAGGGTGAACGAAAGAAAGGAGAAAAGACATATTGCAATTTGATACCAGGGAAAGTAAAGTCGCGCATTTTGATATCCAAAGGTTATTTCTTTTTTTATATTTCCATCTTTCTCTCTTTTGTTTGTTTCGTCTTCTGTTTTTCTTTCTTTTTAAGTTATTCTAAAGACATTTAATATGTCATAGTCTCCATTTCTTAATTAGAATCGATCACTATCGCAAAGAGAGTTAACTCTCTCTGGTATCTTTACTACCCTGACCTAGTTATGTCCCCTCGTTGTTGATGAGAATATTTCCGGTCATAGTTTTTGGTTACTCGAGAAACATGTTAAAAGCGCAGTTTCTTTTATTGCCGAACGGAAAAGGTTCTCAGATATCAGAGCAGACATAAAGATAACAAAATGAGGAAAGATAAAACCCCACAACAAAGTTATTCATCTTTATAAAGTGCTGTCATTTCTGGGCCAAAATATCAGACAAGAAAATAGCCACTTGTCTTAAGGTGACTGCCTAGCGAGACTCGGGGATACTGTGATACAAAAAAGGCCAAAAAGTGCGTAGTTGCCTCCGAAACAACGCCATATTTTCTACCGAGGATTAGAAAACAAAACAAAATAAGAATAATTAGTTATTGGAACGTTTAATTTTTAACAAAACAAAATATTCACAATGAACATCGACCTAAAATTTTCTACCGAGGATCATCCTACAAATATGATTTTCTTATTTTTGGTCTTCGTCCCATTGAATGTCAATATATATAAAATGGGTGTGCAATTAAGATCTAAAGGCGACCGTAATATAAACGTACAATGCCGTCTGAACAACAACAACAAACAAGTCGCGTAAGGCGAAATTACTACATTTAGTCAAGCTGTCGAACTCACGGAATGAAACTAAAGGCACTTTATTTTTTCACCAAGAGTTAGACAGTACAGCTTCGTCAATCCCCGCGTGAAGGAAATCGCTCACCTTCCACGTGCAAAACGTAGTGATATTGACACGCCAGATTAGCGCGGTAGCGTATTGTGCTAAGCAGGAAAGCGCGCTTTTCTGTATTCTTGTTAACTTTCTGAGCTTGTTTTAAATACAACCTATCATATCTATATGTTTTTGGAATCAGGAAATGATAAAGAATAAAATGAAATCATTTTTGGATCGATTTCTTAAATTTTAATCGTAAGACTAATTAATCTATTTTCGTTAATTGTGATCACATTTTAAGAGTAAACATGACATATTTATATATATTTTTAGATTCAGAATGTGATGAAAAATACGATGCAATCAATTTTAAATCTGTTTGCGAAAAATCGATTTTAATGACAACTTTAATGAGCAAACTCATTAATGAAATGTTAAACCTCCAAGCTGAAATGCAATACAAAAGTTCGGGCTTCGTCGAAGATTACTTGACCAAACTTTCAACCAATTTGGTTGAAAAAAATGAGAGCGTGACAGTGCTGCCTCAACTTTCACGAAAAGCCGGATATGACGTCATCAAAGACATTCATCAAAAAAATGAAGAAAAAAACACGTCTGGAGATACCATACTCAGGATCTCTCATGTCAAGTTTCATGAAGATCGGTCCAGTAGTTTTCTCTGAATCGCTCTCTCCACACACACACACACACACATACACAACGACCCTCGTCTCGATTCCCCCCTCTACGTTAAAACATTTAGTCAAAACTTGACTAAATGTAAAAAGGATTTTTTTTCTCACCTATCCATCGATTTTCGATTCTGGAGGAATTTTTGTGTAGGTGTTAAGTGGTTCGGTTGTAGAAATAGAAACCAAAAGGAATGGCAGAGAATAACCTCTTTAAAATAATTAGGTTTGTTTCCAAGTTCGCAGAAAATTGCATGCGAGTTATCAAAAGCTTACTTTTGTACCTTTCACGTTATCGCAATGCTGTAATAAACGAACACGGGTAAACAGACACACAGACACTCAGACACAAAGACACACATACACAGACACAGAGACACACAGAGACACGCACACACACGCACGCACGCACACGCACACACACACACACACACACACACACAAACACACACACACACACACACACACACACACACACACACACACACACGCATGAAGACACATAAATAATCACATGCAGATGAACACATAATATAAGACACAAGAATAGACATGTATAGAGAGACAGAAACCCAGACAAGGGATGCAGATAGGCACGCAGAAGAGCAAACAGAGTGTCTGATATCGCATTGAAGCTCGATTCGCTTTCATATAGTGAAGAAGACACTCACTTCGTAAGTCTTAGACTCTGACTGGCAGCGAAACAGACATAACAAACTCTTGCCATTCCAACTCTGACGCGACCACCTGTTTTTCGTTGGATTTGGATGTAGCAACATTTTACGGCAACCAAAACTAGCGCGTTACATAGGATTTGCAACACGTTGTGTCATAACTAAAGGTAGGTATGTCGCAATGATTTAATTTTTGTCCTGCAAATTTGTCAAAATGGTCATACTAGTTTTGGCAAGTTTTGTTAAGTTTAAAGATAATCCGTAATAGGCTCTTACTATTCCCAGTTATGACTGGGAAACAAAGTTTTGTCAAATCTGCTGCAATGACGGCAACTATTTGGTTATTTGAAAGAAGTATCGATGTTTTGGCAATTTTCCGAAGTTTTAGGCAGTCCTTACTTTTTTCGACCATGAAAAAAACACCCACCCAAAACTGGCCATAAAAAAGTGTTATCAATGTTTCGAAGTTTAAGGCAGTCCTTGACGTCTATTTGTCCCCAACTATGGAGACAAGTCCGACATTTCTGCCAAAATGAAGACAAACGTTTTGATGATTTGAAAGAAATATCTGCGTTTTGTCAATTTCCAATGCCAAAAAAACGAACAGACAAATAGACAGAGTGAAACCTATACAACTCCGAATATTCGTGGGTGTAACGACACGACCGCCATGTAAAGGCAGATCTGCATTTAATGACGCCAACAATTTCGGTTACTGGAAATTTTTTGTTGGGTTTTGCCAACGCCAAAAGACATCTCTGTAAACTGACGCAACAACTTTTAAGGAGATGGCAGATTGGCCGAAATGGTGGCCGAAATGTTTTCGGTTTTCTGAACAAAAAATTCGGAGTTTTTGCCGACTGTGTACGCCAAACAGCATCCATGTAAAGGCAACAACCTTGAATAATCGAGCGACAGAGAGAGTGCAGAATGTCTGGCCGTCTCTTGAGTTATTACGGCTCACATGTTAGGCCTTGTATCGCAAGTCTGGAGTCGTGACTTCATGAATGTTTGGGTAAACAGAAATATCCACGCGGAGGAGAATAATGACGGCGATTGCCAGACATTTGCCAGACATTTGCCAGCCAAGCCCTGAGCCGAGTGAAGTGGACAGATCCAGAAGTGAAGAACGCTCGAAACGCCATCATACATTTTATTGACACACCGTGTGCGCGATCTCTCAGCGCTCGGCTCGCGTCACGCCGCGGTTACGGCCCCTGACGGGACTCTCTCTTCGTCGCAGCGGAGGAGCGTTAAAGCCTTGGAGATTTTCCCGCCATTCCAACCCAATAAAGACAGCTGTGCGCTTGGGGTCTCGGCGGTCTCGGCGGTCTCATCATTTTGTGGTTGCGGCCAGCCCAGCAATCAATAGTCAATCACCCAATGTCCTTAGCCACACACAAAACTTCATCCCCGGTTTCTTTTTTCTCTGTTGTTTTGTTTGGGACGGTGTCCTCCCCCGCCCCCACCACCCTCCTTCTGCCTGTCGCCTTATCACAATAGTCAATTTCATCCTGACGATCACAGTTACGCGGAAAAGCCCTTCCATTTCCCCATGATCTTCCTTCTCCATTTTTTTCTACAATGGTCAATCTCAGCGGGGTATTCAGTCGCTCCAGAACATTTTCTCATCCCTCATTTTCTCCTGTCCCTTCTGTACCTCGGTGAGAGACTTACAAACGGTACTGATTCTCCATTATGTGTTGTCGGGGAGTTAATACTCTAAGTAGGACTCCACTGACCCCCGTTGTGATTTGAACTGATGTGACCTCAGATGCCGGTGACGTTTAGCCCATGTCTACTCGCTTACGTTACGCCTGTTGTCAAATCCTCATAGGTTACTGCCTCTTCGAGCTCGCTGGCTCTTCTCATTTTGTAACCAACTCCCCCCCCCCCCCCCCCATCTCCTTCAATCCCTCTTGTCAGACCCGTGGTATTAGTAGCCAACACGCGTCTGTAAGCCTACTTATACACTACTTGTCATGTCATACTTTGTTTTAAAGGAGGACAGCTAACATGCTTGTACTGTAAAGCTTGACATCAATTGGGCAGAGGACAGCTAACATGCTTGTACTGTAAAGCTTGACACCAATTGGGCAAAGTCGACTTCACGAAGCTGGCAGCACGAAGTTTTGGCGCTGCATTTTTGGTAAAAAGACTTCGAGAAGTCTTCGCAAAATCGACTTTGGGCTCAATTAATGACAGATTTAAAGTTATTGCGTTTCGAGAATAGACGTTTTTGTCCTACTTTTCATTGACACATACATATAAAAGCTAATACCAAGTTTGATTTTCATTTGTTCCCCTACCCCCGAACAAATTAAAATCAAACTTAGTATTCAACTTTTATATATGTCAATGAAAGGTATGACAAAAGTATTAAAAATAACAGTTGCATTCGGTTGGAAAAAACACCCAAGATAGCACTTGTCACAATATGTCATTTTATGCAAAGGCAGGCGGATTTTGTGCCAGACAGCGACAGTAAATTTTGCGACAATTGTGACAGACCATGGTTGTAGTTGCGACAGCTGCTGTGCATGCGACAAGCTATCTATGATATGCGACAGGCACTTGCGTCAAGCCCTGTTTAACTCATTGTCTCCCAGGTACGGATATATCCGTACTCACCCATATGGCTCTATCTAACCAGGTACGGATATATCCGCTCAGACTGTTAGCTTCAGTTGCTTCCTGTGACGTCCATCTAACGCCTGCATTCCAGCGCGTTGATACAGTTACTACACAGTCACTACATTTCTGAGTGACCTTCTGCAGCACAGCTGGGCTCGGCTAAAAAAAAAAACCTTGGTCAACATAGGTTGGGTAGAAAGTGTTAAGATACAGCATTTTGTCATCTATGAAAAAAAAGAAAAGAAATACACCCAAGAGAGGTTGATAAGTTTATGGAAAGTTCAACTTGAATTTCAAACAGAATGAGGCAGAGCGATGTTAAGATATCAAATAACCAAAGGGAAGTAATCGCTCTTAATGCATACGACATGTGTAATAGAGTAAGCGAGAGTTGTACGGAACCTATTCTCCTGGCACCTGAGAGTATAACAAGCATTGAAATGAACAAGCGAGTTTCATCCTCAAAAAAGGATGATCACCGCAAGCTCATATGCTCATCATTCTCCAAAAGAACACAAGAACTTCGACCTATCGGCATTGGAAGTGGGCACACAAGATACACGACAAGCAACACAAATCGATAACTGATCCTGTGTGTCTTTTCGCTTCCGAAGCAGTTGAAGCCTTTTGTTCCATTAACTTTAACCTTCCTTGATTTTGAATCACTGGCAGTCTATCTGCTACGGATTCCATCGTCTTGTAATCACGGCAGCACCGGCTGTCATTCCTTTCCATCATCTTGTAATCACGGCAGCACCGGCTGTCATTCCTTTCCATCATCTTGTAATCACGGCAGCACCGGCTGTCATTCCTTTCCATCATCTTGTAATCACGGCAGCACCGGCTGTCATTCCTTTCCATCATCTTGTAATCACGGCAGCACCGGCTGTCATTCCTTTCCATCATCTTGTAATCACGGCAGCACCGGCTGTCATTCCTTTCCATCATCTTGTAATCACGGCAGCACCGGCTGTCATTCCTTTCCATCATCTTGTAATCACGGCAGCACCGGCTGTCATTCCTTTCTATCACGAGAAATGACGCAAAGCGATTTGAAGCGAACAGAAAAAGAAATGGCATTGACATTAAAATCTAAGATCCTAAGCGTCAATCACATGGGGGCCCGGGTAGCTGAGGTGGTAGAGTATTGGATTTGTGATCCCAGGGTCACGGTTTCGAATCCAGGCGGGACGGACGCAGATTATGTGCAGACTCATGACAGCCATGCCAGTCACTTATTTTACAGCATAAAGATTAATTCCGTTTACAATATGGCTCGCACTCTGGCATTGAAATACACGTGGGTATTCCTGCTTCTTGTTGTTTTCGCTTTTTTGATTATTTCAATCCGCGAAGCCATGCAACGACAGATGCAGAATGGAAGAACAAATTAGACATGTCAAAATTACAGACAGTGATGGACGCTACAAAAAGCGACGGAAAAATGTTTCTTCTATTGAACCGACGATGTTCGGCCGCTGAGCGAAGAGCTCTGGAATAAGGGACATGTTTCGATAAGACACTTGAAGGAAAATTGGCATCCTTCTCTTCATCTTCCTCCGTTTGGCGGCCACAATCGTCTAGTCGATTATTCTACTGCGTTCGGGATTTGACGTCGAATTAACAAGTGATAAAAGAGAAAGATGTAAACATAGTCGATCAGGTGAAAACTGGATAACACTATAATGTGCATATAGTCTGCGTCTAACAGCTCCTTTAAAGCTAGCCCTCAATCTGATACATTTTTGTCTTGACGGAAAGTAAAAACTGGATAAAACTAGTACGGGCCTTTAGTCTTCGTCCATCAGCTCCTTTAAAGCTAGCCCTCAATCTGATACATTTTTTTCTTGACGGAAAGTAAAAACTGGATAAAACTAGTACGGGCCTTTAGTCTTCGTCCATCAGCTCCTTTAAAGCTAGCCCTCAATCTGATACATTTTTTTCTTGACGGAAAGTAAAAACTGGATAAAACTAGTACGGGCCTTTAGTCTTCGTCCATCAGCTCCTTTAAAGCTAGCCCTCAATCGTCTCAATCTGATACATTTTTTTCTTGATGGAAAGTAAAAACTGGATAAAACTAGTACGGGCCTTTAGTCTTCGTCCATCAGCTCCTTTAAAGCTAGCCCTCAATCTGATACATTTTTTTCTTGACGGAAAGTAAAAACTGGATAAAACTAATACGGGCCTTTAGTCTTCGTCCATCAGCTCCTTTAAAGCTAGCCCTCAATCGTCTCAATCTGATACATTTTTTTCTTGATGGAAAGTAAAAACTGGATAAAACTAGTACGGGCCTTTAGTCTTCGTCCATCAGCTCCTTTAAAGCTAGCCCTCAATCTGATACATTTTTTTCTTGACGGAAAGTAAAAACTGGATAAAACTAGTACGGGCCTTTAGTCTTCGTCCATCAGCTCCTTTAAAGCTAGCCCTCAATCTGATACATTTTTTTCTTGATGGAAAGTAAAAACTGGATAAAACTAGTACGGGCCTTTAGTCTTCGTCCATCAGCTCCTTTAAAGCTAGCCCTCAATCTGATACATTTTTTTCTTGACGGAAAGTAGAGAAGGCTTTTAAATCATTTTTTGTGCTCGTCGAGAACACCCGATGGAGCAATATAAAGGTTTATCGCTCCTTCACTCCCAGCCATTCACAGTCTGTTAGAAGCTACTTACCTCCTATACGACAGGCTCGTAAGTTTTCTTTGATCCGGACTTAGCCGTTTTTTCATGACAGGTTCCCCCCTGTGGACGTTGAGGCATTTTCCAGTGCTAAGAGTCCTTGATTTGTGTGTTCTTGGCTAAGAAAAGAAAGGATTGATGGACGAAGCATGTGCGTGAATCTGGGATTAAGACAGGAGTCGGGACTGTATTGCTTCCACGACCATTCAAGCACACACAATCGGGAGGGCTTGAGAAAAGTTGGCGCGAGTAGTGTAGTGTCCACTCTGCGCGCTGAAACATCGGTCCGGTTCGATCAAGGAAGAAGTGACAGGCTTAGAACCCTACAGCTGGAAACATTTCTGTGTTTTACTTTAGCCGGCGCGCAAAATCCTGCCACAAAGCAAGTTGTAAACGCCAACCATAACATCGATCGACATAGGACAATCGCACACGAAACAAACTTTAGCTTTAATGTTTCAGGACAAAACTAACCCGGTCGGTTCGCACAAAGAAATCTAGAGGCCAGAACCAGAAAATTCAGTGGGCATAAACCTGCAACAAAATAAGCAGTACATGGACAGCCATAAATTCGAAAATAACAAACTCACAGAAAAAAAAAACCACCCGTACTTTTTCTTTTATGTGTTAGGACAAAACTAACCCCTCCGATTCGCCACAGAGACATTGGATGCCCTGACTAAAAGCGGTCTCTTGGAGCGACACCAACTCTCGGGAGCCAGTGTTTTGAGGCGGTGCGAACAGTGCTGAGAGCTAGAGGTTATTGCGGCATGAGCGCTAGCGTACCGCACGTGCCATTATCTTTGCACAGCTGACTGCGGACACAGTCAATGTCTGGAAAACTTTAGCTGACATTCTTTCTTCCTTCGTCGTCGCAGGTAGTGCAGTAAAGTCACGGCTTATGCTAAATTCAAAACGCTCAGTGTATAGATAAACACTTACATTTTTGATAACACATCTGCTCTTTGGTTAGCGGCAATTTTTTTTCTGAGTATTTGTGCTGATATTTAAATTTTTAAAATCTTATTCGTGTGTTTTTTTCTCGATAAAACTTACGAAGACCACACAGGAATTAACATGTGACTGGTTGTCTGCCATTCTTCATGTACTAGTAAACATCCGCCCGTCCGTTTTTTCCCAATAAACTTTAAAAGACAACCTAGTGATTGGTAAAAAACCGATTGATTGGTAATTCTACCGTAACTCAAGAATTTCAAAGCAAAAAAACAAGACCTTACAGAAAACTGTACTTGCCTTTTTTGGGACAGTGAACATTGAACTAAAAATATCGGTCGACTAGAAGATACAAACTTAACAATATTAAACAAATTAAACAATGTGAGATTTACACTAATTACTCTTGTACAATTTATCGAAGCACAAAAACCAACGACTGTGCGCGTTTGGTACGGGTGTGCACGAACAGTGTCTGTTCTGTATTGTGCGTGCACGTGCAAAAGTGTCTAGTCTGTCTGGCGTGTGCACGCACAGTTTCTCTACACTGCTTGGTGTGTGTGTGTGTGCTGGCACAAGCTAGTCTTCTCTCTCCCACGCAGACACCGCGCTACGGCGTTTTACAAGCGATTTGCAGCGATCATAGTCTATGGCTCCCAGCCTTTGATTCCAACACTTTTCTCTTCCGTGAAGGAAGATGCAACATACAAACTCATCGGGGATTGTGTCTTCAGAGTGATTAATGATCACGGGCAGATCGACGTATGTTTTTGCTTGATTCTTTTTAGGGCGTGTTTCTGTGTTTCACGTGTGCGTATCGAGATCTGACAGTCAGTGAAAGTTGACAACTTGTGATTCCCGCTTCTGGAGTATAAGGCTCGTACCTTGGGTGGTAACACTGAGGTAAAAAGTTTTTCTTTCTTATTTATTAGTTAGTTAGTTAGTTAGTAAAGTAGTTAGTTTTTGTCTGTTTGTTTGTGTGTTTCTGTCTTCACAATATATTGGCGTTTTCGTGTGATAATTTTGCACACATTTTTAATGTCGGGGACTTTTTGGATTGTTCAGCATTAATGTCAAGATTTTCAATGTTTCTCACTTGACTTTTTTTCCCGTTTTATGTAAATGTGAACATTGATTTTGTGATTTCCCTCTTTTTGTGGATCTTCTAATCTCTTTTATTTGTTTGTTTTGTATTCTTCGCCTTTTGTTTTATTTAGTTTTTATGATTTTGCTTTATTCTTAATTCTGTCTTTGTTTCTTAATTGTGCATACTCTTCTCAGTGAAAGCTCTGTTATGATGATGCTATTGTTGTTGTAGTTGTTGGTGTAATTGTTTTGTTTTGTACATTTTTTTCTTACGATGTACTTATTACATTTGTTTTAACGCTTTCTATGTTTCTGATATTTGTTATTTCTTCCTTTACATCTCATTTGCCATGTTTCCCTTGTTGGATTTGCTTAATACTTCTTTTTCTTCTGGTTGTTCCTTTGTTTGTTTGTGTATTTGCTCGTTTGTTAGTTTGGTTGGTTCCTCCTTTCTTTCTTTCTTTCTTTTTTTCTTTCTTTCTTTCCTCCCTCCTTCCTTCCTTTCTTCTTTTTTTTCTTTCTTTCTTCCTTCCTTTCTTTCGTTCTTTCTTCTTTTCACGCTTTCTTTCTTTCTTTCTTTCTTTCTGTTTACCTTTTTTTCTTTTTCTTTTTTTCTCCGTTCCACTATGTAGTCTTTCACCGTCATCATATGCGTCAATAGTTTTCTCTTAATTTTCGTTATTGTCACTCAGTTTGGGTTTCTATGTCGGCTTTTAATTCCGATTTCCTCTATTCTTTTATTTATTATCTTTTGCTGTCTTTTGTATTTGACTCTTAAATCTGAATTCTGCTTTTGTTTGCTTGTTCCAATGTTGATCTTTTTTTCGTTTCCAATCAGGACTTTTATCTTTCTTTCTGTTTCGACTCTCTCTCTCTCTCTCCCCCCCTCTCTCTCTCTCTCCCTCTCTCTCTTTCTCTCTCTCTCTCTCTCTCTCTCAATCAGTCTCTATGTCTCTCTCTCTCTCCGCCTCTCTCTCTCTCTCCCCTCTCTCTCTCCCGATCTCTGCATGTGCGTTTCTCGCTCTCCGTCTCACCCTTCCTCTCTCTTTTACTTTGGTTCATTCTTTCTTCTTCTGATAGGTTTTATTTTTTGAGTTGTTGATGTTGCAAATCTGACGTGCTTCTTTCATTACATTGAGCATGAAACCCCAACCGTTTTTGCCTGATCATGGCTTCGATTTTTGTGTCCAATTTATTTGCTTTGATTTCCCTCTCCTACTTAGAGGGTTCCGTGTCTGGAATACACGCAATTACAATTTCTTTTATTTGACGAAATGATTTGCTCAAGAAAACGATGCGAAGGAAGCATGTTTGTCCCGTTCGATCGCCGTCAGATTACACATGTAAGAAGCCTTTTTCTTTAACCTCCGAGGTATCGCAAGAGTGTG
>NC_090261.1:69874161-69888622 GCF_037325665.1 Littorina saxatilis
CGTGATCGGGAGGTCGTGGGTTCGAACCCCGGCCGGGTCATACCTAAGACTTTAAAATTGGCAATTTAGTGGGTGCTCCGCCTGGCGTCTGGCATTATGGGGTTAGTGCTAGGACTGGTTGGTCCGGTGTCAGAATAATGTGACTGGGTGAGACATGAAGCCTGTGCTGCGACTTCTGTCTTGTGTGTGGCGCACGTTATATGTCAAAGCAGCACCGCCCTGATATGGCCCTTCGTGGTCGACTGGGCGTTAAGCAAACAAACAAATAATTTCAGTCAGTCTGAAGATCGTGACGCATTCCCCGCGTAGTAATCTTTTCCAACATGCAACTGTTTGGCTTTTGTGCCTTTGTGTTTCCAACTTTGAGTTTCGTGGGTAGAAAGCTTAGCCGTCCGTTGGCATCAAAGTGATTTTCTCCGAAAATACCATATTTGCTCATTTTCGAAACGCATGTAAACCTTTTTCAAAGGTTAACATATGAGTAATCGTGAGACGTTATATTTAAACGCTATTTCTGTACTGTGTGGGTTATGTGAACTTTCATTTAAATGTCATAGTAGTTGAACGAAGAATTCGAAGGAACTTGGAGACAAAATCGTAATAAACAGTTGAAGCAATTTTTTGAAACAAATTTGACGTAGAAGAAATAAAATCGTGTCCTCAAGCACCAAGCTGTTATTCTTTGGAGTGGTAGAGAAAAGTTAAAGCTAGGTGCCGAAACAACCAGAGATTATACTTAAAAGCAGTGCAGACAAATAAATCAATGCCGAGTTCAGAAGATGCCAAAGTCACAATTCTGTATCTCCTTGCACTTCAAACACTTCAAAGTAATTCTACACAACACATTTCTATGCAGATGTGACCTTAAAGAGTCGCACGAATTGCACGAGCTAAAACAACATTTTGCAATGGATGCACCTGCCGACAGGAAGAAAAAGACTACAGGTTTTAAGGGCAAATTCTGCTATATTCTAAAAGTTTTCTCTTTGCCAAAACTCTTTGCAGCTGTCTGTGGCGAAAACTGCTGAGAGTGTCAAATGGTTCATGTTCATTCAGACATAAACAATCTGTTTGACATTTGAGAATGATTTTATTTGTGGTACTATTTATTGCTGAAATAGAATGTCACCTCTGTCCTTTGCTATCTCTCTCTCTCCGTGTCCGTGTCTTTCTCTGTCTTTGTCTCTCTCTCTCTCTCTCTCTCACTCTCCCTCTCTCTCTCTCACTCTCCCTCTCTCTCTTTCTCTTTTCCTCTCACTCTCTCACTCTCCCTCTCTCTCAGTCTCTCTCACTCTCCCTCTCTCTCTCTCACTCTCCCTCTCTCTCTCTCACTCTCTCTCTCTCTCTCTCTCACTCTCCCTCTCTCTCTCACTCTCCCTCTCTCTCTTTCTCTTTTCCTCTCACTCTCTCTTTCTCTTTCATTCTCACTGTCTCTCTCTCTCTCTCTCTCTTATTTTTTGTTCTGGTATTCTGGTAAGTAAAATAAAGTTCAGTCCGTCAAACTCACTCTCTCTATTTTGCTCTCACTCTCACTGTTAATCTCTCTTTCTCTGTATTTCTCTCTCTCTCTCTCTCTCTCTGTCTGACTTTACGTCTCTCTGTCTCTCCCCCACCACCACTCTCTCTCATCTCTGACTCTCTCTGTCTCTCTCTCTGTCTCTCTCTCTCTCTCTTGCTCTCTCTCTCTCTCTCTCTCTCTCTCTCTCTCTCTCTCTCTCTCTCTTTTATTCATTTTTCTGGTATTCTTCTTGTTCATATAAAAAAAAGTGTATTGCTGCAGGCTTACTTTTCTTTTGTTGCACAATGTTTTATTGTGTGTCTTCAGCATTAAATTGTATCCTGTTTTGACTTTGTAGGTTTTGAGTTTTAACTGACGAGTGAATAAGAGTTCTTTGAAAGCTTCAGACACAGACACAGACACACGCAACCACGTGCGAACACACCTCCCTCACACATACACTCTCACGGACGCAAAACGCAACGGATAGGCACACTTTACGCGCACGCACGCGTTACGCACGCACGCGTTACGCACGCACGCGTTACGCACGCACGCACGCACGCGTTACGCACGCACGCACGCACGCACGCACGCACGCACGCATGCACGCACACACGCACACACACACACACACACACACACTAACACTAACACTCACGCACGCACTAACACGTACACTAACACAAACCAATGCACAATAAAAACAAGGAACTTAGTCGATAAATATCGACAGGGGGCCGACAAATGGTTTAAATGGGAAATGTGTGTATATGGGTGTGGGTTTGAAACAAACAAACAAACCAACCCATGTGAACCCCGGGCCGCAGGCCTTCGATGTAGTGATTGAAAAAAAGGATGTTCTCAAATGGTTCAATTCTCATTTGGTCTGATTCTCAAATGGTACCGGTATACTCCCCCCCCCCTGGCCGCAGGCCTAGGAGTAAAATTTTATAGACACTGACCTTCTTCCCAGGGGTCATTGACCCAGTTTTAGCTATGAGAGGTGGTTCGCCCAGAGGCTGTAGAGTATACTGGGGCGGTCTCTTTGATGTCTTGAGAGGAAACTTGGCCAGGGTAGTACATGCACCAGAACTGGTGGACACCAAGGACAAACATGAAATCGAAGCAGTTTGCTTTCAGAGGGAACATTCGTCAGCAACTCAAACTTCTCTGTTTTCTTTTTTTTTTTAAATCTGACTTTCTTTGTGGCCCCCTGACTCCGCCCCCCTCCCTCTGTAAGGACCCCCCTCCCTCTGTAAGGACCCCCCTCCACAAGGACCGATTTTTGTCAACATTTTAAAGGTCGCTAGAGAGGGGTTCCACTGTATGACCTAACCGCTACTGGCAGACGGCCTCAATCTTCACGCGCAAAGACGAGATTAATAGGTGCTCGGTTTTGGTATTTTGAATTACATTACATTAAACCTTTGTTGGGTTTCATGGTCATGGCAACAGCCATAATAATATTACATGATGTATAATATCATATTTCAGCATATGTGAATTACATGTCATCATACTAAACTGTCATACATTTTTATTCCTACATTATTCTGATTGATCACAACCAAACCTACTATCATTGGACACATCCAAATGCAAGCGCCTGTTCTTGACAATTTAGATCAGTGCAATTTCCTGGGTCGGGCTTTGCCACAGACACTCACGGTTTGGCCTGTAGGTAAAATGTACAATGTATTTTCTGATTTGTGCACAAAAGCTTTTTTTCTTTTTTCTTTTTTTTAACATAACAATGTTTAATTACACTGTATGTTTAAAAGACCATGGTCATATTTGTAAAAAAAAATGTTAAATTAGAAAATAAATAACATTTTGGTTCATGATTTTTCCTACACCTGTGCTAAAGATAAGAAATAAAAATGTCGGGTATATAAGTCACTCAAATACAGCTAGGTATGAATGGCTCGGTTTGAGTTTGTTGCAGTTGACCCTGCACAAAGCGACATATCATGTTTTTGTTGAACAATTTAGACGTCACCCCTCCCATAGGGTGACGTATTTCACAACTTCCTGTGTTACACAAACTCTGTGATGACCAATTTTGACGTCACCCCTCCCATAGGGTGACGGATTTCACAACTTTCTACAGATGAACAATTTTGACGTCACCCCTCCCATAGGGTGACGGATGTCACAACTTCCTGTGTACACAAACTGATGACGTATTTCACAACAAAATGGCGCTGCCCATGGTCAACCTCGAAACTATCCGTATAGAATGGGGGCGTCCTCGCCCCCATAATCAAGATTAATGCTCCGTAGATTAGTACCGACACGCTTGGATAAAATCCGAAGCAACGGGGCCACAGACTTCAAAGCCCATAGTGCGAGAATCGGTTTCCTTTAAAGCGATATACTGTTGAGCACGTGAGATATTGTCGTGTATTCTGACCTTTGTGATATTGGGGCGAACATCATCATCATTATCTCGGTCTTGCTACTCATTTTACAGATATGATCCTTATCTCCCT
This sequence comes from Littorina saxatilis, assembly GCF_037325665.1. NCBI lineage: Eukaryota > Metazoa > Mollusca > Gastropoda > Littorinimorpha > Littorinidae > Littorina > Littorina saxatilis. The sequence continues at coordinate 69,878,155 of NC_090261.1, forward strand.
GATCAGTGCACCAGTGATGTATTTTCGTTTGCACGTGAGATATGTCATTTCTGTGGTAACAGTGAAGACATTCTATACTGTGTCAAGCCTCTCCTTTTACCTGATAAAAGAAAAAATGGGAGAGAGAGAGAGAGAGAGAGAGAGAGACAGAGAGAGAGAGAGACAGAGACAGACAGAGACAGACAGACAGACAGACAGACAGACAGACAGACACAGACAGCGAGAGACGTAGACAACCAGAAAGACAGAGACAGAAAGAGGTAGAGACAGAGAGACAGAGAGACAGACAGACACACACACACACTCACACACACACACACACACACACACACACACACACACACACACACACAGATTGCACATCGATTCCAAGCTATTCTTTTCGCCCTGACACCTTCCTATCATTCATTGCCCAGGTTACAGACCCAATTTCCGCACAGCGTGCACTAAGAATCGCGTTTGAAGTCTCGCAATGCTCGGCGACGAGATTCTGAACACATCTCCGTTGGCTTTTGATCTTTGGCTTTTTTTTCTCCATTTTTTGACCATTTATAATCCATCCACGTGTCGGATCCCGCGGCAAAGTTGTCACCTGAGAGTAACTCCCTCAGTTGTTAAACGTTAAAAAAAGAAAAGGAAGACCGAACCAAACAACAAACAGTATGCACATTATGCGCACAAAGGTCGGACAACCAGGTGCAAGCCATCGAGTTGTTGTTACACCTAACCTTTGTTCAATCAGCTTTATAAACAAACACACTAACCAACAAGCATGCACGCATCAAACTGCACGCACGTACGCACACACACACACACACACACACACACACACACACACACACACATACACACACACACACGCACACTTAATACAAGAAGAAGAAGAAGAAGAAGAAGAAGAAGAAGAAGAAGAAGAAGAAGAAGAAGAAGAAGAAGAAGAAGAAGAAGAAGAAGAAGAAGAAGAAGAAGAAGAAGAAGAAGAAGAAGAAGAAGAAGAAGAAGAAGAAGAAGAAGAACAACAACAACAACAACGACAACAACAACAACCACAACCACAACAACAACCACAACAACAACCAAAACAACATATTCTGATTATTGTGATTTGCGATCAGCTGTTGTGGCATTAGACGCCCAGACAAGATAAATGTCAAGGGCTTGGCTTGATCCTCTCCATTCTCCATTAATCTCCACACAATGAAGTCAAGGAGTTACGTTTCTTGATATCATCTCCCTTGAAAGCAGCATAGCAGTCTGATCAGTTGTATCCCTTTGACCGAATGAATGCCATGAATGATTATTGCATTCTGGGTGAGTTTGTGTGTTTGACGATTGTGTTACAAATCAAGTCATTGATCCCGGAATCAATGAAGACAGATTGGTTTGCTTATATATCTGAATCTGCCATGTGTTTGCTGCCTTATATTATTATTAACTTATTTCCGATTCAGTGATGAAAGAGTGAAGACGGTGGGGGTTGAGTTGGAGAAAAATGGGGGGACTAAATAAGAGAGGGGAGGGGGGGGGGGGGGGGGGTAAACCTATTTTTCAACTTTTTATTTCAAGCGATGGAGGATGAGAGTGAGTGAGAGAGAGAGAGAGGAGTGAGAGAGAGAGAGAGAGAGAGAGAGAGAGAGAGAGAGAGAGAGAGCGAGAGAGAGAAAGAGAGACAATGACAATGACAATGACAATTCTTTATTTAACGAGGGTAGTAGATTAAGCAGTGGTCTGCTTTTTTACATCCAGCCCTCGCCCTAAAGAGGGACTAACTACAAAAATGAAAGAAATACAAGATAAAAAATAGAAAATAGAAGAACTAAAATGTTACATTTTAATTAACAGATAACTAAAGTAAAAACACATTATACATATGTACACAAAATGCATTGCATTGAGGTAAATTGCGAGTTAATTGATGTGAATTAAATGGAGGTAAATGGCGAGTTAATTGATGTGAATGAAGTGGTATAGTGCAGCTTGCACTTTCAGTCAACATCATGAGAGAGAGAGAGAGAGAGAGAGAGAGAGAGAGAGAGAGAGAGAGAGAGAGAGAGAGAGAGAGAGAGACACTGACACTGACACAGTTTAATTGAATATGGGCCTACATCCCCTTTCAATGGGGGGGGGGGGGGTACACATGAATCACAGGAAAAATAGAAAACATGACATTTAAACGTATGCAAAATACACAGTGGTTTGTTCCAAGCTTTCCTGTATCTATAATCTTGCACATCAATGCTGCCTAATATATACATACAACCGAACAATAAATACAGCAACAACAAAACCTTCAGCGACAATTAATCCTCATTACTATTTAACATTGACAATCTTAACTGAAATGCAAAAAACAAAAACTTTGCTAAATCTACAATTGTTTCTGTGTCTTGTTTTTTAAACATGGTAATCATACTGCCCAACTGATCACCAACACTTAAAAACTGTGCTAAATACTTTATTCTTAACTCACAATATGTTTGGCATTAAAAAAAAAATGGATTTCGGTCTCTAATCTATCTTTACAAAAGGGGCAACACTTGTTTTCTGTTGAATTTTGGAAGCGATATCTGTGGATATTTATCTGTGAAACGCCCATTCTAAATTGAGCGATGACATTTCTGTACACATCTTTCCATACAATGTCCACATAACATTCTTTTTCAAAACAGGCTTTATATATTTTCCATACAGTGATAGGCGCTCACTCGAGTCCAAATGATTACGCCAATCATGACAGAAGGAACTGCAGAGCCTCTCCTTCAGTTCTGCAAAAAACACCCTCTCGTTTCCACATCCAAACATCCAAACTTGGTAAAATCCATTTTCACACAGAACTGCCTTTACATGCGTTACCCATGTGATACCACCTTTTAGAGAGAGAGAGAGAGAGAGAGAGAGAGAGAGAGAGAGAGAGAGAGAGAGCGAGACAGGGACAGGGACAGAGAGACAGAGACAGAGAGAGAGAGAGAGAGAGAGAGAGAGAGAGAGAGAGAGATGGGAGAGAGCGAGGGGTGCCTGCATCACAGTTAAAGCTTAAATCGTAACGAGAATGACAGCGACAGTTCTGACATGCAATGCATGCTGGGAAGGCTTTAGCATCGGAAGTAGTTTACGCCCGGTCACCCCCTGATCTTTCGCATGCGCGCGGATTTTCTGCACCCTTCCAGCAGTTCAGATTTAAGGTGAAAGTTTTGCAGGCTTAAAATTAATGATTGAATTCAAAGCGAGTCGTCATTTTCAATAAAGACGGATGGAAAAAGAAGAAGAAAAAAAGTAGAAAAAGAAGAAACATCAAAATGTGCTATTCTGCCCAATCCTGGAAACTTTAACAAATTGCACGCTATGACCTGGGATATAAAAGTAAAGTGAAAACACACATGAACGTTTTTGTGTGTCACTGCCACACAGAGAGAGAGAGAGAGAGAGAGAGAGAGAGAGAGAGAGAGAGAGAGAGAGAGAGAGAGAGAGAGAGAGAGAGAGAGAGAGAGAGAGAGAGAGAGAGAGAGAGAGAGATGATGATGATGGAACTTTATTTTTCAAGGATAGAGGTTTAATTAAGGCGACGCCTTTTCTTACAACCGGTCCTTACTTCTAATACAAATGAGAGAGAGAGAGAGAGAGAGAGAGAGAGAGAGAGAGAGAGAGAGAGAGAGAGAGAGAGAGAGAAAGAGAGAGAGAGAGATGATGATGGAACTTTATTTTTCAAGGATAGAGGTTTAAGGCGACGCCTTTTCTTACAACCGGTCCTTACTTCTAATACAAATGAGAGAGAGAGAGAGAGAGAGAGAGAGAGAGAGAGAGAGAGAGAGAGAGAGAGAGAGAGAGAGAGAGAGAGAGAGAGAGAGAGAGAGAGAGAGAGAGAGAGAGAGAGAGAGAGAGAGAGAGAGAGAGAGAGAGAGAGAGATCGAGAGAGAGAGATCGAGATCGTGAATAAAATAATTGTGAAATGTCAAACACCGTTCCCACGAGTGAGTAGACGTGTGTTTTTTTTCGTTCATTTATATTCATTCATTTGAGCTTTCACAATTTTAACTCTTGAGTGATTTTCGTCTTCGCTTGACCCGTCCAAGGTTCGATCATTTTTTGACCTGTTGCATTTCACGATTTCCATTGAGAACAGTACGTGCCTGACCTGAAAGAAACTCGGGAACCGCCCACTACGGGGGTACGGGTTCACGCTGGTACGAGTCATTACTGTGTTTTGTAACGGCGTGAAAAAAAGCCATCTCCGCCTACATCTTTACCACAAACTATCGACAAACTTCTGAAATGTTGTTCACGAACTTCACATATTTTGTCCACGCACTATCCACAGTTTTTTCAAAGAATATCCATGTTCTGCTAAATTGATACCAACATTCTGACTGCATAGTGGCCACATTCCACATTCTCGAACACATACTGTCTTCATTCTGCCCACATTATACCCACATAGTGCCAACATAATACCCACAAAATACCTTCTGCCAACATAATGCACATATAATACCTGGATTATACCCAAAGTATGTCTAAACATGGCCCACAAAATACCCAGACGCAGTCCACATAATGCCAACGCAATACCCACAATATCCCCAAGCAATACCCACATGATAGCTTATATAATAGTGTAACTTATACCGCCCACATCCTGCCCGTATGTATTCACATACAGCCCACACGACTGCTGGTCATCTGCATGTGTTTGTCTTTGCTTGACGGTTCCAGTGTTTGCGTGCATACAGATGACCAAACATTGACCCGCCTTGGATTGGTGTCTGAGTTTGCTTTGCTTTGTCCAGCCACGTCCTTGGTGTCAAGCGCATGAACAGTGGCACACACCCCCCCTCCCACTTTAAAATCGTCAGAAAATCTGTGAAATCAGGCCTTACATGAGGGAGAGTCTGAAAAAATAGGTGGTGGTGGTGGTAGTGGTGGTAGGGGGGGGGGATGGCGGGGAGGTCGGGCATTTACAGCCCTCATAAAAAGAAAATGTAGGATCTTTTAGAATTCAGAACTGTGACAAATCTAAAAGGGGGCACTCTTGAATAAGGAGGGGGGGGGGGGAGGATAGGGGGGGGGGGGGGGGGAGGAGGGGAGGGGGATGAATCTTATGTACTAGTGTAACACTGGTTCGATGGCGAAGGAAATGAATACAATTCCTTATTTTCTGTTGAAAAGCAGGGAGGCATTAGGCCTATATTCGCAAGCCGACTGTTTTGTCTCATCCGGTCAGAATCATAGTGCCCTCTTAAAATACGCGCGTACGCGTGTTCTTCAATGCACTTTGTCCCCCCCTCTGTGGGAGTAAATGTGTATGTCCTTGGTTTTTCTCTTGGCCACAGTTAGCGGCCTCAGCGCGAAGTCGTGTGGCCATAATGATTTGGTCGTTACTGAAAACGAGCTCCGGGACGTTACATCAGGCAGCGTCCCGTTGTCATCAACACTTCACATGCATTCCCCACAGAGAAGGAGACAGATGTGAGCGATGCTTTAGCCAGGTTTCTCCTCCAGATCAATTAAGCCCCGCTTACATTCGCTATCCGCATTAGTGTGTGTACTCCATTATAGTGCTTTCTCCTTTCTGCGGATCCAAGATTTCAGATTTCGTTCTGTGTTGGTCGCCATCGGAATAAAGAACACCTTCGACATGAGAAAAGACAGACGAGTACAGTGAACCCCCTTTTAAGACCCCAATTTAAGACCCCCAATTTAAGACCCCAATTTAAGACCCCAATTTAAGACCCCAATTTAAGAGACACCAATTAAAGACCCCAATTTCAGACCCCCAATTTAAGACCCCCAATTTAAGACCCCAAATTTAAGACCCAAATTTAAGACCCCCAATTTAAGACCCCAAATTTAAGACCCCAAATTTAAGACTTCCTCCTTGTTAAGACCTTCCTTTTTCAGATGTTCTGTGTATAACCTGTGTATGACGGCTTACTAGTGCCAAAACCTGGGATTACCCATTATCACGTGATAATTTCTAATTAACGCTGTCAGTTACTGTTTTCACTCGTTAGTTACTCATTTTCACGGGATAATTAGTTATTTTCACGGAAAAATGACTAATTTTTAGTTTTGGCACTAGCAATCCGTCAGGAAGTGAGCCAAAACTAAAAAATTAGTAATTAACAGGTGAAAGTTAGTAATTTTTCCGGGAAAATTAGTAATTAACACGTGAAAATGGTAATTATCAAGGGAAAATTACTAATTTTCCCTTGATAATTACAATTATGAGGTTTTGGCACTAGTAAGCCCTATAACGGCTTACTAGTGCCAAAACCTGGGGTTACCCATTATCACGTGATAATTACTAATTAACGCTGGCAGTTACTGTTTTCACCTGTTAGTTACTCATTTTCACGGGAAAATTACTATTTTTTAGTTTTGGCACTAGCAATCCGTCAGGAAGTGAGCCAAAACTAAAAATTAGTAATTAACAGATGAAAGTTAGTAATTATTCCGGGAAAATTAGTAATTTTCCCGGGAAAATTAGTAATAAACACGTGAAAAATAATGGTAATTATCAAGGGATAATTACAATTCTGAGGTTTTGGCACTAGTAAGCCGTCATACCTGTGTCAATGAGCGCTTCTGGGGTGATAACGCGAGACAACTCCTGTGATCTTGCCGCGAGGTGGCGCTAGTTACCAGCCGAACGAAAGAAGGGGCATAACCTCACCAGAACCGACCATTGTCTGTTTACCGTATAAAATGCACGACTTACACACGAACTGTAACCAAACCGATATGCTATTTGGGACCAATGCAAGTTTTTTTTCCGTTCTCGTGTGATCTTGCCGCGAGGTGGCGCCAGTTACCAGCCGAAGGAAAGAGGGGGCATAACCAGAACCGCCCATTTACCTCCTTTTAAAGACTTGATTTTCTCATAGTCCTGGATGTTTTAAAAAAGAGAGTTCCAATGAATATTTTAAATAATAATGTATTCGTTGCTCTGTCTGAGTGCTTGTTCCCTGAATGTGTGTCTGTCTGGCTGTCTGTCTGTCTGGCTGTCTGTCTGTCTGGCTGTCTGGCTGTCTGTCTGTCTGGCTGTCTGTCTGTCTGGCTGTCTGTCTGTTTATCTGAATGTATGTTTGTTCTTCTGTCCTTCTAACCTGTCGGTCTGACAGCCTTTCGGTCTCTTTTCCTGCCTGCTAAATGCAGTGTTCAAGGAATTTTCATATTTTATGTTTTATTCGTGTAAACTCATTGGGGTTGGGGGTGGGGTGGGGTGGGTGGGGTGGGGTGGGGAGGGGGGGGGGGTAGGTAGTGGTGGTAGCGGTGGTGGTAGTGGGAGGGGGGGGGGGGGGGGTGTTAGCGGGGTAGTTTCTGTAGAATATGTTTTTTGCATAATCTCTTGTTTCTGGTCAATTATCTCATTTGTTCTCATTTCGTTTCGTTTTGTTTTGTCGTTGATTTTTTCCCCCGCGGAAACCCCGCTAAACCTTGTTTATACTCAGTCAAGTGTGGGAATAGTGCAATAAAAACCCATGCCAAAAGACATGAAGTTCCGGCCTTCAAAAATAAATTCTTGTTTTCTGTGGTTTCTTGTCTGCGTGATATGTGTTGTAACCGTAAAACTAAAAACCGGAAATCAGGGTTTAAGAGGTAATACGCTTTTTTTCCGGAACAGCCCCACATAAAAGCTCACGCCTGCTTTGAATGAGTGACGTGATACCATGCAGCGATGCTGTTTAAATTCATTGTTGTGATGTTTCCCATGCAGTAGAGCCTTTTTCCCCTAATTTGTATGTACAATATGCTGAACAGCATGCGTTGATATTATGTATTTTATAGAAGGTGGGGAGGGGGCGGGGGGGGTGGTAACGTTTCTCTGCAGAACGGTTTCGCATTGACATTTTATTTCGAATGTCCAGATTACTATACTGCTCAAATTTATGTGTATGTGTTTTATGTTTCCGCGCGAAGCAGTTTCACATTCACTTTTGTCTTCATCGTGAAACATAGAAGCGTGGCCTAGAAATCTCGTATTGACGTCTAAGCGTGTTAATGTGTCCCTGTCGGAGAGGTGTTAGATACTTTATGTGAATGTTTTGTGCAGACGACTGTTTACCGTTCCCCATAAACGTATCAGTTCATTTGACGATAAGTTCTATGTTTATCTGAGAAACAGGAGAGAAACGGATAAACATCCGTTTTGGAATTACACAATTTTAAAAATCGTCTCTTTTTGATAAAAAAAAATAAGCTGAAACACATGGATTTTTTGGTCATGAAACAAATCCAAAACAGATAGACCGATTAATATGCAATACGATACCATACCATACCATACCATACCATACCATACCATACCATACCAAACCACAACATATCATATCATACCATGTTATACCATACCATACCAAGGTATACCATATCATATCATACCATATACCATGCCATACCATACCATACCATACCATACCACAACATACCATACCACACAATACCATACCTAACCATACCATAACATACCATAACATACATTACCATACCATACCATACCATACCATACCATACCACATACCATACCATACCATACCATACCATACCATACCATACCATACCATACCATACCATACCATACAATACAATAATCTTTATTATCTCAAAAGAAAAATTAAACTAAAATACTAGATAACGTTCTAAACTTAAAAACAAATCTATTATTACACGTTCTAATAACTAACCTCTCTTTCTTACGTGGTTTTTTTTTGGTCATGAAACATACCTCATTTTTCATATTTTCAACAAGTTAATTAAAGATGTCTGTGTCTGTGTCTTAGATGTTATACGTGTTTGAAGGTCATTTGTCAGGATGGCAATCACACGACAGGACAAACAGACACAGAATATAAACCCAAGAAGAGGCAGGTGAAGTTCAAAATTGTATTGAATCAAAACAAATAATGAAAACAACTCAAAACAAGGCGTAGGTTCTTTTCAGAAAGTATATCTGTACATTGGTTCACTCTATTCCTGTAATTTTCCTACTACTTAAAAATATATTCTAAGTCCTAAAATGGCTGAAAATGTTGGCATGACCCGTAGGTACCCTTAGCAAAATACGCTACTGAAAAACAATATCCTATGTCCTAAAATGGCTGAAAATTTGGGCAGGGGTTCGGGGCCTAAGTAAAAATAAAGTAAAAGAGTAAAGCAACGCCACTTTACTCGCCGTGTGGTAACCTGGGACTGCGGAACGTTTGTTTTTAACCCTGTTAGTTCAGTCCACAGGGCGGAGTCCGGTATACCATTTAGACACTTAAGCCAGGTTGGTTGCTCAGACCCCGGAGGACAACTTAGAGTCAGAGATGACAACAAATACTTTGTACTAGGTTGGGACCCTCCCACAACCGTTCAGTACTAAGGTTGGGACCCTCCCACAACCTTTTCCACAGGCACAGAAGCAATGCTGTAACTCTAAGTGGGAAGTCCGGTATACCATTTAGAAACTAAAACCAGGTTGGTTGCCAAGACTCCCACGAACCTCAGAAACTAACAGCTTATATACCTTCCATGACTGTCCCTGACGTCACAGCTAAGGAACCGATGAAAACGTCGCTCTGGGATCACAGAACAAAATGGGGAGGAAAGGGGGAGAGTTTCGAGGCTGCTGTCAGCCTCCATAGAAGCTACAGTTAAAATCCCTCAAAAATACACAAAAACTCCTGCACTAAGAAAACTACATCAAAAACGCTATAAAGATATACATCAATAAAATGGAAATTCTACGACGCATCATTTGATACCAAACACTCATTGGTGATCAACACTGCGAACAAAGTGCAAAACCTCGCAAAATAGTCATGTCACACCAAAAACCGTAGCCTATGCAGTTACAAGTTAACCACAATCAAACACAGTGTATATTCAACAGGCTTCTTGTATGTAGATAATAAACATAAAATCTCCATTCTACGAAACAAATGAATACAGAATACATATTCATATCGAATACATGGGTAAAAGAAAGAATGATAGAAAAGATACATAAAAGAAAAGAGAGAGAGAGAGAGAGAGAGAGAGAGAGAGAGAGAGAGAGAGAGAGAGAGAGAGAGAGAGAGAGAGAGAGAGAGAGAGAATTGAATTGAATTGAATTGAATTGAATTGAATTGAACTGAATTGAATTGAATTGAAATTTATTTTACGAGGGTGACAGAATAAGCAATGTCTACATGCTTTTTTTCATCCGGCCCCCGCCCATTGAGGGGTAACAAACAAGAAGAAATAAAAGATAAGTTTAACTATAGTACAAATGACATATTTACCATAATTAACATGTCAAGCAACCAATAAGACATTTTAAGATGCATTAGGATTCTTTAGCAATGCTTGAAAATTATACATAACAGAGAAATATGTGTTTGTATAAAAATAAATTAAAAAAAATATATCCTTCATGAATTATATATAATCATGTTTTTCAATATAATCAGAGAGTACAGTTATATTTTGCCAGTTGCTTGACAATATT
>NC_090261.1:69888822-69906322 GCF_037325665.1 Littorina saxatilis
CTATGTGGTCATCATCGTCCTCTCAATATCCGGCAACGCCCTGGTGATCTTGACCGTGTGGCGCAACGCCCACATGCACACGGTGACCAACTACTACATCGTCAACCTGGCCGTGTCGGACTTGCTTGTGTCGGTGCTGGTCATGCCCCTCAAGCTGTTGGAGTACACCAGTCCTTGCGCCTGGAACGTGTTCGGCAACCGACTGCTGTGTCCCATCGTGTCCTACATCCTGCCCATCTTCGTCTTCGCTTCGGTTCTCACGCTGGTAGCCATTTCTTTGGAGAGGTGAGTGTTGGTGTGTGTTTTTATTTTGTTTGTGGTGTTGGAATTGTTTTGTTGTGGGAGGAGGGTGGGGTGAGGGTGTGTGTTGGGGTGGATGCAGGGGGAGGCGGTGTGTTTTGTGTCCCATCGTCTCCCTTATCCTGCTCCTCTTCGTCTGTGCTTCGGTTCCCACGCTGGGAGCAATCTCTTTGGAGAGGTAAGTGTTTTTGTTGTTGTTTTGTGTGTGTGTGTGTATGTGTGTGTGTGTGTGTGTGTGTGTGTGTGTGTGTGTGTGTGAGTGTGTGTTTGTGTTTGTGTGTGCCTGTGCGTGAGTGTGTGTGTGTGTGTGTGTGTGTGTGTGAGTGTGTGTTTGTGTTTGTGTGTGCCTGTGCGTGAGTGTGTGTGTGTGTGTGTGTGTGTGTGTGTGTGTGTGCGTGTGTGAGAGAGATAGAGAGAGAAATAGAGACTGAGAGAGAGAGAGAGAGAGAGAGAGAGAGAGAGAGAGAGAGAGAGAGAGAGAGATAGAGAGAGATAGAGACTCAGAGAAACTTAGAGAGTGAGAGAGAGAGAGAGAGAGACTCAGAGAGAGAGAGAGAGAGAGAGAGAGAGAGAGAGAGAGAGAGAGAGAGAGAGAGAGAGAGAGAGAGAGAGAGAGAGAGAGAGAGAGAGAGTTTCGTCCATGTTTGTGTTGATGTCCTTGTTTTCGTCGTCGTGTGCGTCTGCAACAAAACAAAGTATTTTTCTTTTCACAGCGGGTCTGCTTTTTGTCTGACCTGATCATCCTGCACTAACCAATCACATCAGAGTTGTGAGATAAAATTACGTGGACTACTAGCCATGAACTTCGCCAAACCGCCAGAAGTTTTTTCTCTTCCATTTGAACGGCACAACCATTATTTCACTTTGGAGGCTGAGGTCGCCATGGGCTGTTCCTGAATTCAATTCCAGACTCATTTTCCGCTAATCTGTCGTTCATGCTCTAAGCTGCGACCTTGACCCAGAGTTCAGGGGCCGGTAATATGGACAGCGTATTTTGGACGGTCGAGCAACCACAGTCGACTGACTGTCAAGTCAGTTGACTGCAGTCTGCTGACCGGCCGTGTTTTGACGGGTAATATGTGCAGCGCGGTAGCACTGACAGTCGGCTGACTAGACAGTCAGCCGCTCAGTGGTATTTTTAGAACATTACAACTTCCGATGTAAACATCGGTCCTGTTTTGGCGGTACCGGTATCTAAATTTCGGCGCCGACCCCAAACTTTTTTTTTCCAAACTCAAATTTTTTTAATTTTTTTTGGGTGGTAAAGGACAGGGTGAGAAAATTTGATCATTAAAAATCTGAAAAATGTAAAAAAAATATTGTTTTTATAAAACGATCCAAATTTACGTTCATCTTATTCTCCATCATTTGCTGATTCCAAAAACATATAAATATGTTATATTTGAATTAAAAACAAGCTCTGAAAATTAAATATAAAAAAATTATTATCAAAATAAAATTATCGGAATCAATTTAAAAACACTTTCATCTTATTCCTTGTCGGTTCCTGATTCTAAAAACATATAGATATGATATGTTTGGATTAAAAACACGCTCAGAAAGTTAAAACAAGTAGAGACACTGCGGTCGATCGACCGAAAAAGGTGCCTGTAAGCCCAACCGCAGTCGGGCGACTGTTTTCAGTTGGACCGGCAGTTGTTCGCGCTCATATTACTGACTTTTGCGGTTCAACGTCGACCCACCGTCAGTTTCACGGTCAGCCGACCGATGACTAGCTACATATTACCGGGCCCAGAGCCTTCTTCGAGTCCGATTTCTTGTTTGTCGATAACTGAGAAGCTGCCTATTGCACGTGCTAATCTATGTGTGTGCTCCATAGACTTCTTCGACTTGTTTTTTTAATTACACCCCCGGTATAGGGGTGTGTATAGGTTTCGCTCGATGTGTTTGTTTGTTTGTTTGTTTGTGTTCGCATATAGATCTCAAGAATGAACGAACCGATCGTCACCAAACTTGGTGAACAGGTTCTATACATTCCTGAGACGGTCCTTACAAAAATTGGGACCAGTCAAACACACGGTTAGGGAGTTATTGGTGGATTAAGATTCTACAAGGACTTATAGAGGCACATATTAATGGTCAAAGGGAAATAACCACACTTGTTAGCAGTGCCTGCTCAGTTGGTGGCAGTGAGAATGCTAAGGACGGGGGTGTTTTTCCTACCTCGGAGGAATTTCTTGTTTTTTTAGTTTTAACTTAATAACTACTGAAAGCTGCCGATTTTCTCGCGAATGTCCACATTGGTGCATTTTGTGCTCTACATTTGCGCGTTAAACGCCGCTTCTTGGACGCACATTTCTGGTTTATTTTGATAGTGTTAATTACCTGAAAACTGAAAGTTGCCGATTTTATGTACCACTCCGATTTTTGCGTTGGCATGGCAGCTCCTTATGTCGTTTCAACGGCGTTTTCCCCTTCGTCAAAAGATTTGAAAGTTTCGCGTCGAATAAATGAAATATGCTGACATACAAGTTTATATTCTTTGGTATGTAAGATGAAAACAGTCACATTTGAGAAGTAAAAGTATGACAAAATGTTTTCATCTTTTTACTTTCCACATACGGAAAAATGTTGAATGTTACTTAACATTTTAACCTTTCTGGCTTTTATATTTAAGCCGTTAGACCCAATACGCTTTACAGCCAGGAGAAAACAGTAACTTATCTTTTTGTGTAAGCCTTTGATCTGTATCGGCGGTTCCAGAAAAGCTAACGCGAAGCCTTACCGAAAACCATATCATCCGAGCGCATACCACTTGGCCGTAAGACATAAATTCCACGTTCTTTGGGATCAACATGACACCTGCGCCCAACTGGAACATGCTCGCTTTTTCACCCACATTATAAGGCGCACTGATTTATTGCGCCTTATCTCTTCGCTTGTTGCGCAGCGGGTGCAGGCGGTGCCAACCTTTTTACGGGACATATTTTAGCCTTGATTTAGGAGAAGTTTGTGAGAACTGTCGTAAAGTTTCATTGCTACAACTTGGCTGTTTTTCTGTTGTCGACACAAGTCACACAGCCGGTGTAGCACGAGCACATTACTCCCCATGACAGATGTACTCCCGAGTAAATATTTCCGTAACGAGATTTTTTACTCGAGAGTACATTTTTCGTGGAGTACTTTTTTCGTATTACACCGGCCTGGCCCACTTGGGCTTGATGGTGCAGTGGTGGTATGCTGTTGTTTTTAATGGTGATGCAATTTTTGTTAAATTGTTTTTTTTAGCACAGTCAATGTTTTCTATTTTAGTTTGTCGTCAGCAGCTGAGCCAGGGACAGCGTGTAATAATTTGATCATGGGAGTATAAAGAAGACTTCAAAAGTGTTTCACCTCATGTGCTTTTTCGGGACAAATATCAGAAACACATAAACACACTCCCGCACGAACGAACACACGCACGCACGTCCCCTTCAATCAAGTCAACAACCCCCGAGCAACCAACCAACCGTGATCGGGAGGTCGTGGGTTCGAACCCCGGCCGGGTCATACTTAAGACTTTAAAATTGGCAATCTAGTGGCTGCTCCGCCTGGCGTCTGGCATTATGGGGTTAGTGCTAGGACTGGTTAGTCCGGTGTCAGAATAATGTGACTGGGTGAGACATGAAGCCTGTGCTGCGACTTCTGTCTTGTGTGTGGCGCACGTTATATGTCAAAGCAGCACCGCCCTGATATGGCCCTTCGTGGTCGGCTGGGCGTTCAGCAAACAAACAAACAAACAAACAAACAAACAAACAAACAAACTAACAAACAAACAAACTAACGAAGACAACCACACACAAAATACACAGTTTTCAGAATACAGAGCATTAACAGAAGACAAGCTCCAGCTCCAAAGTTTAAGTTTCATGTGGTAAAACAAAACATGCCTATTTGACCTTACGCCCTCTGTGCTTTTAAGTCTCGGTAGACCTGGACTTTCATGTCCGAAAGTCTCGGTAAACGAAACCTCTGCGCAAACATGACACAAATCGGATAAATCAATGCATGCAGAGTATACATGTATTCTCAGAGATACTGCTTGTGACCAGGTTTTCCCGTAATGAGGAGGAACTAACACTTTCTCCGCGGTCCCTTGATACAGGGACAATGATGGACGACCCGACTATATCTCTGTGCACGGAAGACGCGAAGACACAACTTCGAGACCCTGTCGGGGAGAGAAGTCGTGCACGTACTGCTGGAGGTCCCTTTGTTCTGGCCTGCGTTGAATGTCATTTAACACTTTGTCCAGCGCCGTTTGAAAACAATTTTTTTCGAATTTGAAAAGGAAAATCTAAAGCTAGTTCTCATTTGCAGCCCTCACCCCCTTCTCAATATAATATGGTGGTCCTTCACACATGAACGTTTGAATGCTATTTTTGTTTGGATTATTATTGGTACAGTGTATTGTATGAACGTTTGATGATACAACTCAGAGTTCCTGTTGAGAAGAGAAAACATACAAGTACCGCTCGAGATCCCATTGTTCATGCATTCTTTTGAATGTCATTTAGCATTTGCCGGTCCAGCCCCTTTTTGGAAATAAGTTTTCAAACGCGAGAAAGAAAATCTCCAAGCTATTTCTCATTTGCTGTCTCGGGCCCATTTCTCCATTTTATATATGTTGGTCCTCCACACTTGTACGTTTAAATGTTATTTTTGTTTGGATTTTGATGGGTACAGTGTATTGTATGAACGTATGGTGATACTTTACAATGAGGGGTGTTGACAGGCCTATGTTAAAAACTACTTTTCTTGTTCTTTGTCACGAAAGAAAGCGCGCATGGGAACTGCATTACAGCTATTTCTGTATTCTGTATGCTGTAGCTAAAGTTAATTTAGGAGTAAAATAGAGCTTAAACAATGACCACGAGTTGATTACTGGAAAATAAACCACGAGTGGGTATTTGCAGCCGCTTGGTAATTCACGAGTGTGCGGAGCACACGAGTGAATTACCAAGCGGCTGCAAATACCCACGAGTGGTTTATTTTCCAGTAATCAACGAGTTGTCATTGTTTAAGCTATTTATACAACGAACAACACGGGTCGAACATGCAGTCATGCAGACGACATTTTATAGGCAATTTCATTTCAGCCTAATCACTCAGAGTGTCAAATGCGCGTCATTCAAATAGTCCCTATTCTTTTACTTTAGGATTGTCTCAGAAGAAACGACTAAATGTTTCAGACCGGTAACTTCATTTCAACATTGCACTATATAATGGACGTTCTATGTGACAGGAGAGTTTGCTGATTTTGTGTTAAACATTGGAGAGATCGTCTGCTAGAATCAGAGATAGGTCGCTTCAGATTGCAGCTTCTGGAAATTTGCAAGGTTTGTTGCCTGTTAAAGAACTGGATTTTACACATAATGTATGTCATGTACAGTAAGCAACAACAAAAACACACACAAAGCAAATGGCATCGTCTGTCGACTAGTCATACACGTCAGCCATTGTTGTTACAGTTTTGAGTCAACATTGTACGTATTCTTCCGCAACAGGGTCCAATCGTCTGGGTTTGAAATGTTCTAAAAATAAATTCTAGTGTTGATTATTTTTTAGCCCTCTTTATTCTTACTTCGAATAATCCACGTGTGATTTTTGGGTTTAATCAAAGTAGTTCGTTCTAATTTCTCACTTGTCTAAAAATAATCAACTAGATTTAATCCACCCCTCGGTTGCATTGCAGGAGTTGTATAATCGCACTTTAACCGCAGTCACGTGATACAGGGAACAGTTATTGATCAGCAGGAAAGCGCGAAGACACCACTGCGTATCCCCGTTGAGATGAAAAAAGACATGCATATTCTGCGCGAGACTGAAACAATTAGGTCACAGACAGACACACACAAATAGACACACACAGACAGACACACACAGACAGACACACACAGAAAAAAGACAGACAGACAATGGCACAGACATAGACCGACACATACAAATACAAATGCATACACAGACAAGCAGACAGACACCCGTATGCACGCGCCGCACGGACGTACGCACACGCGCAGACAGACGGACAGACGGACAGACAGACAGACAGACAGACAGACACAAAAAGTGACACATGGACCTCCCCACACGCACATATCTCAAAGTGTAACGTACTTCAAACAATCCAGCCATTTTTCTGTCTTGTTGCCACTGGACTAAAAAACATTCCGTTAACAGTTTCAGCTGAAAGAATTGAATAACTAACGAGAAACTTACACCAAATCCAAAAACAAAGAGACTGCCAACGTTCCAAAATTCAGAATCAAAAAACAAGAAAGGTAGGTTGTTGGAACGTTTGTTATTGACAAAACAATACATTCACAGTTATTTCGACCCAACGGTCTTTTAAGTGAACAGACAAACAAATATTCACACAAAATTTAAGAGAAACTTACACCTTCACTGCATACTCCTGGTACAGCTCACATGATGGGGGGCTGGGCCGCTATTGCGCGGGTCCGCTATTGCGCGGGGCCGCTATTGCGCGAATCTAACCCTAACCCTAACCCTAACCCTAACCCTAACCCTAATCCTAAAGATTCGCGCAATAGCGGCCCCGCGCAATAGCGGGCCGACCCCCATGATGGATGGGCAGAAAAGTGCAACGACATCGCTGTCACTGTGCATCCCTCGTGGGATGGGAACAACATGCACGTACTACACGAGATCCCTTTCTCCTACATTCTTCAAAGTCCCAAGAGTACGCACGCGTGCGAAGCAAAGATAAAGCCTGGCATCTTCAAAGGTCGCGAAAAAGAGGGTCTAATGAAAAATGGCTTCACACTTCTTCGAACTTCCTTTTTTTCTCTTTAAAATATTACCCCCTTGGTCCCCACTGTTGACTTCAAATCGGAAGACGGGCTGACCTAAAAAAAAAAGAAATAATTGCGAAAGAGCGTGTCTCCTAAGAACCGCGAACTTAAAACTTAACACCATACAGTTGTCGTTCGTGTGAGGGTGTCGTATTTTAGAGTGTGCGAAGCTCCCTAGGCACAATGCTTCTTACTTACACGAGTTTTTCTTCTAAGTTTTCGGTTTTTTTGCCTCACTTTATTAACGCAGATATGCAAAGAACAACTGATTTTGTTTATATCAATCGTGTTCGTAAATCGAGAAACACGACCGAGAAAGGATTGTTGTTTTTATTGTTTAACGTACGGTACCTACATTGTCGGCAATTTGCCACGCCGTCTCAGATCCGGAAGGGCGTGTACTGAATTAATTGTTCAAGTGTTACCTACCTCATTCTGCAAAATGAAGTAAGAAAAAAAACCTGCATTTCTTCACAGAACGTAGGCAGGCTGAAGAATTTGGCTGTGTGTCCTAGTTAAGGGACATTCTTTACAGTGTTGTTTAAGTGAAACGACACCGATTACAACACCTCGTTTATTCAAGGCTACACCGAGCGTGCGCCGCCGTACCGCCAAGCGATTGTTGGCTAGGGTGTGTTGATGCTGTGTGTGGTTTCCAACGCGCGGAGGCAATTTTATTCCGATCCAGACGTTGCGGCGGTGCGCTACCACACAGTTTTGACTGCTTCATTTCTGTTTGAATTTTCTCAATTATGAACAGCCATTACCCAAGACATTGTTGTAGGCTAGTGTGTAAGCACGATTCTTATCTTCTCGTCTATCGCAATCATCTCGATAACGTCTCAATCAGGAAGTACAGTAAGAATGTGTAGACGACAGAAATGATGAAATGGTATATTGTTTATACGATGCCATAAAAGTGTTACGTCATTCATGGTTGTGATGTGCGGGGGGCTGGGAGAAAAGTGTGTTTGTGACCGGAAGCAGGATCTCAACATCTCTTACGCACGACAAGAAGAAGATTGAAATGTCTGTCATCTTCGATAAATTCAGCCGGTTCATCCCGATTCTATTTGCATCGAAATTGTTTTTGAAAGATCAGCTCAATCTCTTTGGTCTTTGACTGCTGGTGTTTGTCTCGGTCTCTTCCTGTCTCTGATTGTCTGTCTGTTTGTCTGTCTGTTTGTCTCCCTCCTACACTCTCTGTCTCTGATTGTCTGTCTGTTTGTCTGTTTGTCTAGACTCTCCCTCCTACACTCTCTGTCTCTGCTTGTCTGTCTGTTTGTCTGTCTGTTTGTCTGTCTGTTTGTCTCCCTCCTACACTCTCTGTCTCTGACTCTCCCTCCTTCGCTCTCCTTACCTCTCTCTGCTCCCCTCTCTCGCTCTCCCTTTGTCTCTCTGTCTTTCTACCCCCCCCCCCCCCGCCCTCCCCTCTCTCTCTCTTTGTTACTGGGATTGTCGAAGGAAGTTGGCATGTGCGCAGTTAGAAGTCGAACCATTCAGGCCGTTTTATGGGTCGTGGGTGTTTTCAGAGATTAGCATTCGAAGTAACTGTGGTGTGCTTAATGCACTTGTTTTACAGGAAGTATCTGTAGAAATGAGAATTTGTTTAAGCATACTCCAGCCCATCCCTGTCCCTTCTACCCCCCCCCACCCCCTCTCCTCCACCCCCCGGCGGATCTTTAAACTGGTTTTTTTTCTCACAGGACCGAACTTCGATTTTCTTGCGGCATGGGTTGATATATGAGTCCCAACTTACAGTGATCACATCCCTCTCATCGCTCATTGTTCAACATCTCACATCAGTTATGTTCGACCGGCACGGTTGGCCTAGTGGTAAGGCGTCCGCCCCGTGATCGGGAGGTCGTGGGTTCGAACCCCGGCCGGGTCATACTTAAGACTTTAAATTGTGGCTGCTCCGCCTGGCGTCTGGCATTATGGGGTTAGTGCTAGGACTGGTTGGACCGGTGTCAGAATAATGTGACTGGGTGAGACATGAAGCCTGTGCTGCGCACGTTATATGTCAAAGCAGCACCGCCCTGATATGGCCCTTCGTGGTCGGCTGGGCGTTAAGCAAGCAAACAAACAAACAAACAAACAAGTTATGTTCGACCCCATGATACTCAGTTATGTAGCAACATGTATACACAAATCGAAAAACAAAGAGACTGCCAACGCACCAAAATTTAAAATACTTAAAAGACCGTTGGGTCGATATATTTGCGAATGTATTGTTTTGTCATTAACAAACGTTCCAACAACCTACCTTTCTTGTTTTTTGATACATGTATACACTATAAACAGAGTAGCCTATATAGTTCTACTGGCAACAATTTCACACATAGTCAACACTATGTGTTTTTTATGCGAGCTTCTTTTGTTAGTAGAACTTGGTCCTATTTTACAAAGTATTTAAAACAGAAATGAAACACTTCTGCTTAGAATGTATCTGCGGCATTATTAGCATATTTAAAGTCATATGGGCGGCAGTTTGTATGATGTCAGCTTGTTGTGTCCTTGCAATATTGTGGAACAAGGTCTTGCTGACGGTCGTAGGCAAAGTGGTCGTCAAAGTCATACGTTGGTTTCGCTTTTTGTAAGCCCATGAACTACCGTTACCCGAGTAAATCAGTCAGGCGTGTCGCAGTTTACAACATGCACAAACCAAAACACAATTCTTTGAGATAAACTGTGACTATCTCACAGTTGGTCAAGCTATATTTTAGGCTTGAAATTGAACATCAAGAAACATTCTTGAAGACACTGTCATGCTTGGAGAGGCGAGATATTGAGAACCTGACCAAGGAGCGAATCGAGCGATATGGGTAGCTGACAACGTAGCAATCACACTTCTGACTACTGTCGGATGATTCCGAAGATAACGAAATGAGCACATCGATCAAGCGAAATAAAGAACCACAGAGGTAAAGATGATACAAAAACAAACACACGCACGTACACACACACAAACACGCACGCACGGACGGACGCACGCACACACGCACGCACTCTCACACGCACGCACGCACGCACGCATGCACGTACGTACGCACGCACACACACATACACACACGCACGCACGCACACACACACACACACACACACACACACACACACACACATACACACACAAGCACACAAAGGGCATCGCTTTTGTGTGGTTGGTTCACTCACTTTGATGATTTGTCTTGGACTCACAGACGATGAAAGAATCTGTTTTAATCCCAACTTCTGATTGATGGCTGTGTACTTTTCAGTTATTTCCCTGCTGATTTTCCAGTGCAGATTACGCACACTTCTTTGATCGCACCACAGACCTCCTGCCATTGAGGGAAAAATAGGGGCATCGCTCTCTTTTGATACACTAATGATCGGGTGCACTTGAATAATATGAACATGCCCAAGCGAAAAAATTAATCCTGCATGAACAGGCATTTGCTGCGTGCTATTCGTCTTTCCTTTTTCACTTTCTTTTGTATTTGCCTTGGTTCCGTGCGTTTGAACATATTCTTTTTCTATCGGCTTGTCACGTCTTATTCGCTTTCTTTTTGTCTCTGTTTTTTGTTTTGTCACTCTCTCACGTACATTCTCTCCATAATCCCCCCCCCTCACACACAACAACACCACCCCACTCTTCCTCTAAAGAAAAGGTAAAAACAAACTACAGTTGATTTAACCCTATTGAGCCCATATACGACGACTCACTAATGAACTCCCTCGAACATTCTCTAATACGGTAACCCGTAAATCCCCGTTACTTTATACAAACGGGCAGTTACTTTCTGGTCAAAGAAAAAGTGCCACAGTGCAAAGCTTGTCTTTTATCGTCGGATCAGTCTTTACGTTAAAGGTCGACAAGAACTTGCGCTACGAAAGGTTTATCCCCATTGTCTTTAGTTAGATTGTTGTTGAATTAAAAAGTAACTTAATGGAAATGTAACCTGTAATGCAAAAGAAAACAAAATTAAAATTTCATTGAAAAAAAAAGAAAAAGTCGACGTAGGGGGTGTGGTAGAGTGAGGGGAGGGGTGCAACTTACTCTGGCTATTTTTCACCGTTGCGGATGTTGCAAAGACTGTGATGAGAATGTAAGAAGGCAGTCATTCGCCCCTTCGTCAGTTCAGCTTATCACCCTCTGAAATAGTTTGTAGAGGTGGGAGAGAGGGAGGGGTAGAGAGTAGAAAAGAGTATATGTGGGACGAGAAGGAGAGAATGGGGGCGGGGGGAGGGGGGATAGAGAGAAAGAGAGAGAGAGGGAGAGGGAGAGGGGGAGGGGGGGAGAGAGATCGAGATCTATATATTTATAGAGAGAGATATACAGATAAAAAGAGAGAGAGAGAGAGAGAGAGAGAGAGAGAGAGAGAGAGAGAGAGAGAGAGAGAGAAAGAGAAAGAGAGAGCGAGAGAAAGAGAGAGAGAGAGAGATATGTCGCGCCCAACGCAGACGACTACCGGTACATTGTGAATGTGTTGTCCGGCGATGGAGATCGAAAGAACAGAAACGTTTACTGCAGCACAATCCGGTTGTTCCCAGGCAGATCCCAGATCTCAAGAAGAACAGAATGACAATACATCTGATGACCCCACAGTTGCTGAACACATGAAGAAGACAAGGACGTGCCGAGCGGAGGCTGCACCAGGCCAAGAAAAATGTAGCGCTGCGCTAAGATGCTGTTTTCAAGCAATGCAAAACAACCCTCCCTAAACGTCGGGGACTGTGTCCTCCTTCCAGTGTCGGAGTTTGACAGAGGTCGACTCGACGCCAGACATATCCTTGGAGTCCTGTCGGAAATCACAGAACACGGGGCGTATAGGATCGCTACAAAGCACGGCGTCGTCAATGCTGCTTATTCCAGAAACCAGTAACAGAAGGCAGATTGTCAAATCCTACAGCTTCAAGATACAAACCCAGCCGTTTTTTCTTTTAGAAAGATCGCTACTATGCATTCCGCCCATGGTGATCAGGGGTATTCAAAATGCGTCTGTCAGACATCCTGCAGCTCCTGCAGCTCCAAGAGATGCGCTTGTAGAAAAAGCGGCACTCTCTGCCACAGTCATGCCACCCGAAAAACAGCAAATGTAAAAACAAATGAAAATTACTACCAAACTGCTTGTCGGGCAAACTTTAACCTGTGTTTGTGGTACTGAAAGATGAAAATAGCAGCTTAACTGGTATTGTTGAGGAGCGTTCTTTTTCACAATTTATTTTGGGTAATTCGTTATGTTCATCTATTTGGTCATCTTTTTCTATTATCGTGCGTTTCTCTTTTTTCGAAAATTAAATGTTTGCCTCGTTTGCATCACTAGTATACTGTGTATGTGTGTGTGTGTGTGTGTGTGTGTGTGTGTGTGTGTGTGTGTGCGTGTGCGTGCGTGCGTGCTAAAACGTATATTATCACATGGTCAGTAACGACAACACACACACCCCACACACACACACCCCCCACACACACACAACCACACCCACACACACACACCCACCCATCCACCCACACACACACACACACACACACACAGGGACCGAAGACTGAACGTCCATTAAGGAAGGGTCCGGATGTCCAATACCAACGGATTAGTTGACCACCCCCCTTGTCCTTTTCCCCTTGGTAGGTCCCCCCATCCACCCCCGGCTTCCTGCCAATGCGCTCACGTATGTGTGTGTGTGGGTGTGTGTGTGTGTGTACGTGTGTACGTGTGTGCGTGTGTGTGTGTGTACGTGTGTACGTGTGTGTGTGGGTGTGTGTGTGTGTGTGTGTAGACGTGTTCGTGCGGCGCGTGTGTGTGTCTTGGTCTGCAGACAGCCCGCTTCACATCCCTTTCCGAACGACAATGTCGTGATCCAAATTAATAAATCTGTCCGACAACAGTACCGTTATGGAAATTAATAAACATTCCAGACCACAGTACTGTTTTGTAAGTTCATAAATCTGTCAGGAGACTGGGGAGGTATGAGACCAATAACTTCCTTTGCTGGACTTGTTTTTTTGGGTCGTCTTCGGAATAGCGGAAACCGTGGAAGGTTCTTTAGCTCCCTAATTTTACGGAACTGTCCATTTTGAAGGAGCGAGCGAATCGCCAGTCAGCCGGAAGAGACCGTCTGTACTTTCATGAGTACTTGGAGTTTGAGAGAGAGAGAAAGAGAGAGAGAAAGAGAGAGAGAGAGAGAGAGAGAGAGAGAGAGAGAGAGAGAGAGAGAGAGAAAGAAAGAGACAGACAGAGACAGAGACAGAATTAGAGACAAAAAGAGAATGCAGTAAACTGATTTACACCGACTCATCTTTTTTAAGTTAGGGTTGAAGAGCACCATACACTTATATTTTCTCAGGAAGAGAAGCTGTCTAGGTCTTCCTACTCGTCAGACATTGAACTGTTGCCTGACTGTCGATCTTGCTGACACACAAGCTGTCACAACTTTTTGAACGTGTTCGACTCATCGGAGAAAAGACAACCGTTTTCTCAAAGAAAACTAAAACGAAAAGTCCTGGGAATCTGACATTCATTTCAATACCAAATGAGCGAGCTGACAAAAAATATGAATGAAAAGTAGCCTTTTCAATACAACGATGACATTCGTTTCCTGATAACAGAAACCATCTTCAACGCAAACGACTGAGCATTGCAGATAAACTGTGCTGTCTTGGGGTCAGAATCGGGAGCTTGGGGAGGTACCATATTAGTGTAAATTTGATGCCAGATCTTCAGCTCAGACGTGGGCTTTAAGCAGGATACAGTTATTGCCTTAAGCCTCTTTCAATTCGTTTTCACTGGAAACTCTTGTTTTGTGACAAAACCGTTCTCCTGTTATCATTTATATATGTGAGGTTCTTTTAGAGCAAGCAGTAGTGTACAAGTTGTTATCGTGGTTGGTAGCGTGGCTTCATTCTGTCAAGCAGTAGTGTACAAGTTGTTATCGTGGTTGGTAGCGTGGCTTCATTCTGTCAATCAGTAGTGTACAAGTTGTTATCGTGGTTGGTAGCGTGGCTTCATTCTGTCAATCAGTTTTCACGGGGTTCGCTTGTTTTGTGTTCAAACTACTCTTCTTTGTTATCGTTTAAGTCCTTTCTAAATGAAAATGCTATAGAGTTGTGTATTCTGACAGCTCCACTTAGTACCATTTAAGTCGGTTCTAATGCGTTTCGACCGCTCTTTCCTGTTCATTTAAAACCTTTTTTGTAAACATTTGATGTTCGTAGACTGTAGAACCAGCAGAGCTATGAAGTTTAAAGGGCCAGTGACTCCTTTGGGTGTTGTTGCGGTGTCGTTAATGTCAATGCACTTGGTGATTAACACAAAACGTATATAACACAGAGACGAGTGACTTTACACCGCGTTCCTCTATTCGCGTTTTTTCTTTCTTTCTGTAAACAGTTGATGGAGGTAGACATTAGCACCAGAAGGACGGTAAAGTTAAAGGAAGAGTTACTCCTGGGGGAGTAGTTGTAGGGTCATCAGGACCATTAACGTCAATGAACTTGGCGCTTGCGTAGATTTGAATTGGCCACGTCGCAGCTGTGCGTAATGGCTCTACAGGGGAAAACAAGGGTTTTATTATTGTGGCAAACGTTGCTCTGTTTATTTGTTTCTGCGAAATTTTGTAAAACGGGTTTTCAATTAGCCGCGTTGCAGCTGGGCTTAATGGGCTCAAGTGTAGAAGTTGTTGTTGTGGTTGCTGCTGCTGTTGTTGTTGTCAAGATGTTTATGACAATATCTTTTTTTTGTAGTGGGGATTGGAATTTGCGCGCTGGAGTTAGGACTGGTATGCGGGAAATATGAAAATATAGAAAAGGACAAGCATGTACACACATTGAAAATCGCTTTTTTTTTTTAGCAACAAATATAATTGAAAAAAAAGTGAGAGTAAGGAGAGGAAAAGACATTTTTTTTTCCACAACACAATAGCCAGAGTGCCCTTAGCCATTCGAAAACATCTCCTCAGTTCGTTCCATCCGTTCTGGAACTTCGGTGTTGCCTCTGCAAAACCTTGGCACTCCTGTCTCGGTTATCATCGCTATCAGTCATTGCTCACGAGATGCGACGGCAGGAACATGTTAGCTTAGCCATATCTGCCGCAGGTTAATTACTGTTGCAGAACGGCCAACAGGAAAGGCAAGTTAGCGGAAACTTGGGATTTGAAAGGGGCAGAATCTCCTTTGAAAAGCATCTCTTTTCGTCTGTTTGCCTTTTTTGTAAACGTCAATGATCGTGGTTTAGAGGCAGAGGAGAGGTTTGTTTTCATTGAATGGTGGGTGACATTTGTTGGTGGAACACTCTGTCCTGAAGAAGCTAACAACACGCTTCTTGTAAACTGTTTTATGATTTATGTCGGAATAGGGAATAGTTATGATGCGAACAGATTCTCTTTATGTTCCATGTTCTTTGTCGTGTTAAATTATTCACACTTTCAGTGCTGAAAGTTGGAGTAGCAAAAAGGGATTGAGAACTGAGAACTTTTTGATGTAGAACGTGTAAATAACATTGGTATTGCTGAAAACGTAACTTTTTTTAGATCAACGTTCACATGTGTCTTGGGCTTCTCACTGTACTTGTTTTTGAAGCTTGGGTGGAGAGCGGGGGCAGGGGGGGGGGGGGGGGTGAGCGCCACATAGGGGGAGGGGGGGGGGGCATCAGCAACAATTCTGCATGGGGTTTTGTAGCAACAGATTCAACGAAAAGGGTAACAGACATTGACTTGGATCGCAGCTGGCGCAATAGGGTCAGATAAAAGGACGAAAAGAGAAATTGATGGTGATGTAAATTGTTTTTATCTGATAGCCAATGATCGCAAAGAAAGCACAAGAATGAATGAAAAATAGATAATGAGATCGTGTGTGGAAGCTGTAATACAATTGGAGGCAGACGTCCAGACGCTAAGACAGCTTACGGCAGACTGAAGTGAATGCTAACAGACGAGAGGAGAGGGTGAAGGAGAGAGACATAAAGAGAGAGAGAGAGAGAGGGGGAGAGAGAGAGGGGGAGAGAGGGAGAGAGGAGAGAGAGAGAGAGAGAGAGAGAGAAGAGAGATAGAGAGAGAAAAAAAGAGAGAGAGAGAGAGAGAGAGAGAGAAAGAGAGAAAGAAAAAAAAAAAGAGAGAGAGAGAGAGAGAGAGAGAGAGAGAGAGAGAGAGAGAGAGAGAGAGAGAGAGAGAGAGAGTCAGAGAGAGAGAATTTCACGTTTTATAAATCCTTGAACCCCTTTTTGGACATGGAGGATTACTCCCATAAAACACCCACACACACACACACACGCACACACGCACGCACACACACACACACACACACACACACAGACCCCCCCCACGACACACACACAGACTGACAGACAGACAGACACCGAGGAATACTGACAGAAAGGACGAACGGACGAGCAGACGGATGGATGCACAGTCAGACAGAAAAGACGGACTGACAGCCGCACAGACGGAAAGCCAACCGATCGCAGCCAGCCAGACGAACGAAACCACCGATATTCTTTTTCAGCCAGCGCACACATACCTTTTTATAGCTTCAAGTATAAACTTCATATCCCGCTGAGAGAAACCCAGAGGTCAAATCATAACCATTGTTCCAGACACTTGAAGACCTCAAGGAACTGTAAAACGAATCTCTTCCCTTTGATTTAGTGCCCCTTGCAGGCCCTTTTCATTGCTTAAATACATTCAGTATATTGCCTTTTCTATCCCGGGGGTCCGAATTACACTCGCCAGATGAAGAGGGCTTTATTCGCATTGCCCTTACAATTTTGCATGGGGTAGGACCATCCTCCCACTTAGACAAATACCAAAAATGAACAGCCTTGGTGCACTCTGAGTGGGATTTTTGTGTGATTTAATT
Organism: Littorina saxatilis; assembly: GCF_037325665.1. Classification (NCBI taxonomy): domain Eukaryota; kingdom Metazoa; phylum Mollusca; class Gastropoda; order Littorinimorpha; family Littorinidae; genus Littorina; species Littorina saxatilis. The sequence continues at coordinate 69,905,767 of NC_090261.1, forward strand.
TCTCAATCCTCACTAGTGGCAATCCGTGAAATTGCTTCATTATAAAATACTCAGTTAGAACAGTTAGCAGTCAAAACGTAGATTTTTTTGTATATTGCCAAGTGGAGTGGGGTAGCAAAAGCCTTGCCGGATCAGAAATGGTGTGCCGAGCCGTCATTTGAAGAAGGATTGTGCCTTTCACACAATAGATCCGTTGTGGCTTTTGTAAGAGCTATAAGAGCATCCTTCCACGTGCACACATACCATGAATCCACTGCCCTGCTGCTCACCGCGCAATGTGGGAATGCTTGCAATATTCTGTCAATAGAGGCAATCAGTCCATCAAATATTCCCACTATGCACAAGCTAGGAGGCTGTCAATTTCTTGTCCGTGTTAAATTTAAATGATGCTCTTATTTTATCCATTGTACCATGTCTAATTATCAACAGATTGTTGGTGTGAATATTTTGTGTGAATATGTGTTTGTCTGTTCACTTAAAAGACCGTTGGGACGAAATATCTGTGAATGTATTGTTTTGTCAATAACAAACGTTCCAACAACCTACCTTTCTTGTT